>NC_037685.1:76790945-76877529 GCF_003255815.1 Theropithecus gelada | reverse complement strand
CTTCCTTCCTTCCTTCCTTCCTTCCTTCTTTCCTTCCTTCCTTCTTGTCTTTCTCTTTCTTCCTTTCTCTTTATTTTTCTTTCTTTATTTTTCTTTCCCTCTCTTTCTCTCTTCTTCCTCCTTTCCTTCCTTTTTTTCATTCTTCTTCAAATTTAAATAAGGAAGTCCCCAAAAAGCTCCTCACATTATTTGATGAGTGAGTTAGAGAAGAACCTCTGGGAATGAGAAACAGTTTGAAATTAGGAAAGGAAGTGAGCCTTGACATGCAGAGAAGGGACACATTTTCAAAATGAGTGATGACTCTATGAACGAATCCAAAGTCACCAGATGAGTCTCTTAAATTCTCTGAGTCTTATTTTATTGCTGGAGTGTAGAATTAATAAGTTTGGTTTCCTCCTTTGCCCCCTGGATCTCTCCAAAAGATTTGGGAGTAGAAAAGGGAGAGCTGGGAAGATGTTTTCTCCACATGAAGCTGAGAAGACGAGGGCCACTGTTATGGTGTCCCTAGGGGACACAAATCCAGCTAGACATGAAGCTTCAGTGGGAAACATGGAGCTGGCACTAGGGCGGCAGATGTCTACACATTTACCACTAACCAATGATAAAATAAAGACGACAAATGCAATTCTCTTTTACTCTCTGAGGTCACGTGGGTATGCCCAAGCAGGCAGGATGTGGTGTGTAAAAAGTGACCACTGGCAAATATTACAGGCAACGGGACATCCAGGAATGTCCAGGAACAGGAAGCAGGGTCACAGCCACAAGGTTATTGACTGAGGCAGGATTTCTTTTTTTCAACTTTTAAGTTTGGGGTACACGTGCAGGGTATGAAGGTTTGTTTCATAGGGAAATGTGTCCCATGTTGGTTTACTGCACAGATCATCCCATCACCCAGGTAGTAAACTCAGCATCCATTAGCTATTCTTCCTGAAGCTCTCCCTCCCCCATCCCCTCACAGGTGACCTGTGTGTGTTGTTCTCCCCTGCCATGTGTCCATGTGTGCTCATCAATAATCAGCTCCCACTTATAAGTGAAAACACGCTGTATTTGGTCTTCTATTCCTGCATTAGTTTGCTGAGGATAATGGCTTCCAACTCCATCTATGTCCCTGCAAAGGACATGATCTTGTTCCTTTTTATAGCTGCATTGTATTCCGTGGTGTATATGCTCTACATGTTCTTTACCCAGTCTATCACTAATGGGCATTTAGATGGATTCCATGTCTTTGCTATTATAAATAGTGCTGCAATGACCATATGCGTGCTTGTGTCTTTATAATAAAGTAACCTGGCAGGACTTTTCAAGACCTAGTCTCGCCTTCTCCTCTGTGAAGCCTTTCCTGATAATCCTTGACCCCCTCTATCTGCCTCACTGGTTCTCACTGATTTTAAGCACAAAGCTCAGACTCTCCGCTCTAGGCATTTACTTTCATATCCGTGTCCCTATCAGATGATGAGTTCCCCAAGGGCTCTGTATCCCCAGGCCTGGTATAAATGACTGGCTTGTATAGTGGGTGCATAGTAGATGTAGGTCTAATTAATAAATAAAGGCTAAGAACTGCAAGAACAAGGCAAGGAAGTGGGAAAACTAAGCATGTTATCAATACAGAGGCTGAAGAACAGGGAAAGAATCAGGCGTCTCCCAAGGCGTGCTCTAAGGCAGAAACATGATATTCAGAGAGCTGCCATGTGCAAGACCAGAGCCTGAGGAGCAGTGAGACTTGGTCCCAAGCCCCGCAGATCCCTCCAGCCTGTGCAGAGTGTTAAGTTTCTGAGCCAGACTGGGTCTGAGCTCACAGCTGGGGTCAAAGATATAGAAGGTTTAGCTTAATGCTAAGTGCTGGTCTCTGGAGTCACACTACCTGGGTTCAGCTACTGCCTCTACAGCTGCCAGCCATGTGACTTTGGACATGAGTTTTAGCTTTTTGGGGACCTCAGTTTTCTTATCTGTAAAATGGGGTAATAATAACTGCCTGCCTCCACTGGTTGTTCTGAGGACTAAATGAGTGAATATAATAAAATGCTTGGCACAGAATAAATGCCATACAGATGTTAGCTGCTATTATTACTATTGTTGTTGTTATTATTATCATTACTAGATGTGAGGAGGGAACCCTTAGTTCATAGGTCCTGATGCTGATGCAGTGAAAGGAGAGAAAAGAATCTAGTGTGTCCGGCTTCCATTTACTGGATTGTAGCTGCTCTAACTTTGACTGATTAGTAGTTGGTAATCTGAAGACTAGTTCTCGACATGCTATTGAGAAATACTTTAAGTTTCATTTTTGGAGAGCCTCAGAAATAGTCACTATCACAATAATACCAAAGGTCGACTTTTTTGAACAATGGGTTTGAGATTTGTTTGTGGGTATATTCAAATAAATCAGGGAGTTCTGTGGTTTGGGAGGCGGTGGGAGAGAATCAATCTTCCTCTTTCTGCCTTTCTAGTCTATCTTGTGGCCTCTCACACCTGCTGAAGGGAACAAAAGAACAGGAAAAGGCCCTTTAATAATTAAAGAAAAGTTTCTATTTACTTGTCTTTAAACACACACTTATAAAGCACTTACTATGTGTTAGGCACACACTGTTCTAATTACTAATATTAACTTATTTGATCCTCAAATAACCCTGTGAAATAGAGCTGTGATTATATAGATGAGGGATCTGAGGTCCAGAGAGGCTTAGCAATGAGTCCAAAGCCACACAGCAGCAAGTGGTGGAGTCAGGATTGTGAACTCAGGAGTTTCTCCTGCATCACCTCCAGAAGGCGTAAGATTAGGTACCGGCACAAGACAGTCAGCACCCCTCTTCTGGCCCAGAGTAGGTCGGTTCGCGGGCCTGACTCTGGGTGGCCCAGCTTTAGGGGGGAGGTGTCATGTCCCACAGACACTGAGCTGGAAGCCCAACGGGACAGCCTCCAAGAGGACCGGGATGCTGCCCACCAGCCATGGACCCTGAGCTCCCAGGGAGCACTGCCCTGGAACCTGAGGCCTCTCTGCTGCATCTTCCCATTGGTTTCCTATTCCTTAGTCTCAGAAGGTGCTCACTTCTGAATTTCAGTGAAATTTGAGGCCCAGGGGATACTCTCCCTTTTTTCCAAGCAAAAAGAGAAAGCCCCAGGGAGCCCATCCATGTCAGTAAGCAGCTCTGTGTGATTGCTGGGCCTTCACAATTGGACAGCCTTTTCTTTCCCCCGATAGAGATAAATGTTGATAACTCAATGATGATAAAAACATTGTAAAGTGTCAAGCACAGCATGTTTAGTTACAAAAGCTAGGAATAATTGCTTCAGCTTTGCTGCTAAGAAAACCAGTTGTTGAGTCCAGGCTAATTCTAGTAAGAAATTGGCATTCAGGGATTAATTATTTGGAATGTAATGACTGCTACAACCCAAACTAATGAGAACAGAAGGCAGTTTCCAATTAGAATTCCGGGAATGAGATAGGCTTTGCCAGGCTGAATGGCACAGAATGGAAGAGCTTTTTTTTCCCTTTTGTTGTTGTTGTTGTTGTTGTTGTTGTTTTTCCTTTTTGACCTCAGTATTGGTTGGGCAAAAAATAAGAAAGCATTTTGCAAGAACAGCTTCTGAGAAGACTAGCCAAAAGTCTGTGCAGACGCCTCAGGAAAACTCTTGATTGATTGTTAAAAGCCTGGCTGAGCTCCTCCTGGAGGCCCTGAGCAGGCTGGGGGCGAGCAGGCCAGGGTGAGTCATCACCATGGTAGGGAGAGGGAGCCAGCTCTGGGCATGGAATCAGACCTGTCCCTGACGCTTACCAGCTCTGACCTTCCGCAGGTCACGTCCCCTTTCTGAGTCTGTCCCCCTGTTGCAAAACCGGAATGGATAGCAGCACTTACCCTGCCAATTGCAATGGTTTATCGCGAGGATCAAATGAGAAAATATCTGACAAGGTGCTCTGCAATCTTTAAATCACAATGTGCACAGACAGTATCATTTGGATGAACCACCCTCTTTCTAGTCCTTTTATTTGTGTGCTTAGCCCTGCCTTGTTCTGAAAAGGACTGCCGTGTGTGTGTGTGTGTGTGTGTGTGTATGTTTGCACACGCATGTGTGTGTGTAATTTCTTACACACACTATGAGCGCCATGTAGAATAACTGTCATGGCAAGCAGTTGGTCAGTACCAAAAAAGACCCAGGGTGGTTGACTGGGTCCAGCTACACAATAGCCTAAGGGCCCTGGGAGGGAGTTGCTTCACTCTAAGAGAGTCTAAGATGTCTGACCTTCAGCGATGCCCTTGTCAGACCTGGATCATGGATGATGGAGGAGAAATGAGGAAAAGAAGCGGGAGTAGCTTTTTCATTCAAGTGTTTATTTATTGAGCACCTACTATGAGCATACATTTATTGACACCTGCTGTGGAGAGTGGTGCTGTAATGGAGAGAAGAAAAGAATCCTTAGAAGATGCCCACTATAATGGGTACCTCATGAGAGAGGTCTCAAATTTATCACCTGTTTCCCAGTTCCTATCCAGTTCCCCCCACCTCCGTCTCTGCTTTCTGGCTGTTGTTGGCAATAGGGATGCTGAACAGAATTTCCCTGAATTCTTTCAACTACCCAGAAGGCACATGCATCAAAGTCCCACCACAAAATAAAGAGTCTTCAGATTGCCAACAGGACTTGGATGATCAGAGTACGTTCTGAGAGAGGATTTAGACCTGATGCTTTTAAGATAAATCAAAGTCAACAGAAAAATAGCAAGATGTGGGGGAATTGAAACCCTTGTGCCTTGCTGGTAAGAATGTAAAATGGTGCAGCTGCTATGAAAAAACAGTATGAAGCTTCCTCGAAAAACTTTAACATAGAATTACCATATGACCTAGAATTATACTTTGGGGCATATACCCAAAAGAATTGAAAATAAAAAGTCAAATGGATGTTTATTGCAGCATTATTCACAATAGCCAAGAGGTGGAAACCGCCCAAGTGTCCATCAACAAAGGAATCAATAAACAAATGTGGCAGATACATAGATTGGGATATTATTCAGCCACAAAAAGGAATGACATTCTGACATCCCACATGAGTAAATCCTGAAAACATTATGTTCAACGAAATAAGCCAGACCCAAAAGGACAAATATTAGATGATTCCATTTACATGAAATTTCTCAAGTAGGCAAGTCCATAGAGACAGAAAGTAGATTAGCGGCTACCAGGGATGGGGGAATTGGAAACAAGGAGTTCCTGCGTCACGGCCACAGTGTCTCTCTGGGGTGAGGAAAGGTTCTGAAAATAGATAGTGGCGACGGTCACACACATTGTGAATATAATTAATGCCACTGAATTGTACACTTACACATGGCTAAAATGGAAGATTTTATTTTAGATATGTTTTACCACAATAAAAAATATATATACTTGGCTTAAATCTAAACAAACAAAAAGGCCAAGTCCCCAGGCAGAGTTGGGCATGGCGGGACCCTTGCCCACCTGGGTGGCCGCACCCCACACCTCTCTTCCCTCCTCCCTAGGCACTTCCAGCTGGCTCTCCCTAGCGCTCATCTGGCCCTCCCACTGCTGGGTTGGAAATGCTCTCCCATCTTCCCAAAGTCCGTCTTCTCAGGCCACCCAACCAAGGTGGGGTTCCTTGGCTGTATGCTCTCAAGGACCCATGCTCCTTCACTCCAGAATATGCAGCTTAGCAGTGGGATATCTGAATGGTGTCTGACTCCTGCATGAAACATGAATGCTGTGAAAACAGGGTTTTGGTTTCATCTCTCCGCTATGGAGACACTGCCCATAGTAGGCCCTCAATAAATACATACCTGTTGGGTGAAGAGACACATGAAGGAATGAGCTGTTCCGTCTTCTCTCTCATGTCCCCTCCTTCCTCTTTACCCCATTATCCATTACCCACAGCACTCACGGCTGTCTGAAACAGTGTGATGTCTTCATTGCTTTATGTTTCTGTGGTGTCCCTGCCTTCTGATTAGAGTATAAACTGCTTGAGAGGAGGGACTATTTCTGCCTTGCCCACCGTAGCTTCCCCAGTCTAGACCAGTGCCTGGCATATTGGAGGGCCTCAACAAGTATCTACTGAGTGAATGCATAGCAGACCTTCATTAACTCCTTCCCCGATTATTTTCTACTCCATATCAGTGCCAGAGTTGTGGTCTACAAATATCGATTTGCACATGACCCCCTTCTGCTGAAAGCCTCAGTGCCTCCCCCAGTTCCTGGAGGTAATAAAATCTGTGTTCCTGTTGGTGCATACACTGGCCTCTGCTGGCACCCCCTCGTCACTGATCAGACCTTCTCACTGCTGGAAGGCTCAAGGCTCATTACAGAGACCATTCTTTTTTTTTTTTTTTTTTGAGGCAGAGTCTCGCTCTGTCTCCCAGGCTCTAATGCAGTGGCCCGATCTCGGCTCACTGCAACCTCCACCTCCTGGGTTCAAACGATTCTCTTGCCTCAGCCTCCCAAGTAGCTGGAACTACAGGCATGCACCACCATGCCCGGCCAAATTTTGTATTTTTAGTAGAGACGGGGTTTCGCCATGTTGGCCAGGCTAGTCTCAAGCTCCTAGCCTCAGGTGATCGGTCTGCCTCAGCCTCCCAAAGTTCTGGGATTGCAGGTGTGAGCTACCATGCCCCACCAACATAGACCATTCTTAACTCATTCTGTGCTCTCTCCCCAAAACGCCCTCCTCTGCCTTTTTGGTTAGTACTTTCTTACCTTCCAGGGCCACTCAGAGGTCCTCTCCTGCTGGGAGCCCTTCCTCAAACCTCCTATGTCTGTCTCTAACATGGTGTAAAACTGCTACCCAGCTGAGTTCTCCCATTAGACTGAGGCCCTGAAGAGCTGGGAGCAAGTTTAGTTCATCTCCATGCCTCAATGCCCGGCAGATGGTAAGCACCAGTGAAGAGGGCTTTAACCAACCCCAGCTCTTCAGAGTGAATTTGGAAATGAAGCAAGTTGCCTCTTGATTGAGAGAAATGACCTCAGTGTTGTAAAACCACCCTTAGGCCAGGCAGGTGTGCACCCTAAGCTCTGCAGGACCCACCTGGCCTGCCTCGGGCTGTGCCCCCACCCCACGCCTTGACGAATGTGCAGTCCCCCCTGAATGTCCCCACTTGTAGCTCACACTTCCCTTGCTAGGCCTCTCTCTGGGTGCCCGGGGCTTGCTTGTCTTCTGTAGGTCTGTCCTCCTCCCAAGAGTGCACAGTGCCACCAGCATGCATGCCCCTGACAGATATCCAGGCTCACTTTTTATGGAGACTTCAGACAGAACTTAGATGTACAGGCTCAGGTGACCACATACATCAGGTGTGGGATGGAGCCAGGGATGGGAAGAGAAGCAGGTGGCTGCCCCTGGAGCTACAGCTGACTCTGTCCAAAGGACATATTCCAGAACTCTAAGGAGTCCGAGCCCTCTAATTCAAACCTGGCTTTCTCGTGTTATGAAGATGTTCATTTATCAAGATAGGAAGAAAAATGGACTGTATTTAACAGCCTATTGGCTTAGTGTGTAACTCTGAAACATTTAGACAAATGGTTCATGCTTCTTTCTGTGACCCTTGCTCAGGGTCCAGCAAATGTTAGAGGCAGGCCTGCACCGCAGCCAGACAGGAAAACTGCACCCCGGGACAGGAGGCTCCTGGGGTGTGGTTCATCATGGCCTCGAACCCAAGTGCCTCTAAAAACAAGATAATTGCTGCGCTAAATAGGAGTGAGATTTATTAGAAATTAGAAGCAATGCTTGGTCTTCTCAGAGGGAAAAAATACAGAAAGGGAAACCAGCAAGACTGTTTTGCCTCAAACTAATTGATGGAGATAGATGTTAGAACAGGGGTTATCTCTGGAGGTGGGAGCGTGGGTCTGCCTGGGAAGCGGCATGAGAAAACCTTCTAGGATGTAGCAAGTGTTCTGTATCTTTTGAGACAGAGTCTTGCTCTGTTGCCCAGGCTGGAGTGCAGTGGTGTGATTATGGCTCACTGCAGCCTTGACCTTTTGGGCTCAAGCAATCCTCCAACTGTAGCCTCCCAAGTAGCTGGGACTAAAGGTTGACACCACCATGCCCAGATAATTTTTTTATTATTATTATTTGCAGAGATGAGGTCTTGCTATGTTGCCCAGGCTGGTCTCGAACTCCTGGGCTCAAGCAATCCTCCCACCTCAGCCTCCCAAAGTGCTGGGATTATAGGCATGAGCCACTGCACCCAGCCACGTTCTATACCTTGATCTGGGTGGTGGTTACTGGGTCATGCATATGTTGAAATTCACCAAGCTGCACAGGTAAGATTAATGCATTTTACACACAAGCAGTTTCTGGAGTCAGTCAGCTTGCTGACTTTTGCTAGCTCTGCCCTTGAGCCAAGTTACTGATCCTTTGAAACCTCAATTTACTCCATGGCAAAGTGAGTAAAATCAACACATCTACCTCACAGCGCTGTGGTGCTGATGAAAGGTCTTGGTGCTCAATCAGAGGTCATTCTAGATTAACTATTATTAAATTAGTTATGTAAGGTATTGCTTATTAAAATGCTTTGAAACTTTGAAAAGGGTGGATTTTTTAAAATGCAGTTTTTCTGCAAAAAAAAAAAAAAAAAAGAAAAACAGAGTTAATTCTGTTCAAAACTCTCCTCCCTTCTAACTATTCTGTCAATACCACTTGTTTTCACTGACTGATTCCTTTTAAACCACATATGGGTCCAGATGCTGACTTTTCTGCATGATAAGCAGGTTTCCCCTTCACCATCAGGCATGACAATGAGACCGGAATTCAATCCTAGAGGAAACCAGAGCACACTGTTGAAAATGACTTATTGAAAGAGACCTTTATTGTCATGGACTTCACCTCGGGCCCCCCAAAAGAGGCTTCATCTGGCTGCGTTTGATTTCTTATGGAAATGTCCTGGCTCTCATCTAATTCCACATGGAAGCTCAGCCTGGATTGAGAGGAAATTTAGACTATCTTTCATTAGATGAGCTGGGATAGCAGTTTTTGAGTCTCACAAAATAGTGAATTATGCCTTCCTTATTATACTGTGGTTAAATTTTGCTGTTCCCAAAATGCAACTTCAAAAGAAGAAGTGGGCTACGACACAGAATCCTAGCAGCTTTCAGAGTAGCATTCGTTCATTTGTCAAACCTTTACTTGGTGCCTGCTAAGGACAGGCACCATCGGGGCGAAGATCATTGGAATAAAGATCACCATGCCCCTCAAAGAGTTTAGCTAGTTCATCTCTAAATGAGGCATCAGGACCATGAACTTCAGCCACGGAAGGGTATGAACCAGTCAGGGTTAAATACTCAAGAGGAGAAGGCCAGGAGAAGAAACCTGTACAGCACTCCCATAGGCCAGTCATGGGGGGGATGCTTTGCTTATGATATCTCATTTAGTCCTCCCAACAACCCAGCACAGCAGTTATTATTATTCTCATTTCACAGATGAGAAAACTGAGGTTCAGAGGAGCTAAGACATGGCCGTAAGTTGCAAAGTCCATTAGCGGACGTGGGACGGGCTACCTAATTCGTGGGGCCCAGTGAAAAGTGAAAAGTGGGCCTCCTTGCTAAAATGTAAGAATTTCACAGCAGTGACAGTAGTGCATTAAATTGGGGCACTGTTGGAACTGCACAGATTGGATGTCCATGAAGCCAGTCTTGAGTGGAGATGCTACAAAGAATTATGGAAGCAGAGAGGAAGGAAGAACCGAGGTTGGCTGGAAAGATAAAATTAAAAGCTTTATCGGTAGAGGTGGCAGGCGCCTGGAAGGGGAACGTGGCTTTGGTATCATGTAGTCTGGACACAAGGCTACCCTGGTGACTGCTTTGACTGAATTAATCAGAGCCTGATGTAGTGGGGAGTTGAATGAAGTATCTCCTGAAGCCTATGGGACTCACAAGTCTGTCCTGGGAGCAAACCACCTACACTGAGGGAGGAAAGGAATCCAGCTCTAGGGTTCATTTGCAGCTGTTTGGAACTTTCCCAACCCGCTCTGAGAACTCTGTGACCTCCTGGACTGGCTCCAGGCCTGGACTGGACATGTCTGTAGAGTTCCATATTAGTTAGAAATAAAATCAGTTATAAACAGCAGAATGGTCAAATAACTGTGGCTTGAACAAGTAGTGGTTTGTTTTTCTTACAAATCACAGCCCGGGGGTAGATGGTGTCTAGCATGAGTCCAGGTGCTCAGAATGTCAGGATTGGCCTGTCTGCTCTTGTCTTGCCCTTTCCTTCGCATTCGCCGCCTCGTATTTGCGAGACACTGGCTGCAGCTCCAGAGTCTCGACTGCATTCAAGACAAATGGAAGGGGAAAGAGTGACACTGTTTCATTTTATTAGAGAAGCAAAAGCTTTCTCAGGATCCTGTCCTCCAAAAGACAGCTCTTAAGTTTCACAGACCAGAGCTGGGTCAGTCACACAGGCACCAGAATTGTCAAGAAGGGCCAGGGAAACAAAGAATAGTGATTGGCTCAGACCTAAGAGTGGCCACTTAGCTGCCATGAATGAAACTAAAGAGCTGTTCACCATGAAGAAAAAAGGAACTGGTGGTGGGCAGGCCATTAAAACCATGGTTTACTCAAGAGACTAATCTAGCCCGCTGAGTTCATCACAGTTAATGTGTGCATCTCCCAGAGACAGTCCTAGGGGATCCCCAGGTCAGGGTTGGTCTGGGCATCAATCTGGAGATGTTTGTCACCCCAGAATGTTGGAGGGGTGCCAGCCTCTGCAACCCACAGCCCTCAGCCCTCACATTATCTCTTTATTTTAGGGCACCCACAACTCACACATAGAGTTTAGATCTTTCTGAACATGCCCTACCTTCCTTCCTGGACTCTAAACTCCTAGAGATTTTCATGTTCAATTTGAAGAAATATGTTTAACATGTCTACTATGCTAGGAGCTATGATTGAGCTATTAATGTGATAAAGGCTGCAACATGACAGGAGGCAAGTGGTAAGATAAAGCATAGAGTGTAATAAATAATAAAGCCCCCAGAGTGCAAGGAGCGCTTGCAGAGAAGGCTATTGATTGATCCATCCATCCACCCACCCACCCACCCACTCATCCATCCATCCACCCATCCACCCACCCACTCATCCATCCATCCAACCATCCATCCATCCACCCACCCACCCACTCAACCATCCATCCATCCATTTAAATGTTTATTTAGCACCTACTATATGCCAAGCATCATCCTAGACTCTGAAGATGTATTAGTGAATGACATAAACAGGTCTGATCTCACAGGGTTTACAATCCAGTCCAGAGAAGAAGAAAATAATAGTAAGTAAATAAATACATCAAGTAATGTTAAATGCTTTACAGAGAATTAAAACAAGCTTCTATGGACTGAGTCATCCAGGAAAGCTTTCTTTAAAAAAATGTCACATGAACTCACATTTGAATGAAAAGAACATGCACGGAACCAGCCGTACGAGGCTCAACAGAAAATGCTTTCCAGAAAGAGGCGAAGGAGAAACCAGGAAACAAAGACAGAGGGCTGGGGTGTTGAGGGCCGGGGGAGGAAGGCAGAGATCTTTGAACGCTGAGAGACTTGGGTTTTGGTCTTCATGGTCAGGGGAGGGAGTCTTTGGAGGAAAGCTGTAACTCAGAGAACAAGGCCTAGGAGGCGAGGGAGCTGGGGAAGGGCCATCCTCCAAGACAGAGAAATGTCGCAGGCACAGAGGATGTAGCCAGAGCGTGTGTGATACAAGGGCCCAGACACAGGGAGTCTTTGAGAAGGGACCCTGCCCTAGATCCTCAGAAACTCTCTGGGAGGAGAGTGAACAGGAAAGGCATCATCAGAGTGTTAAGCTCAAGGACCACCTAGGGGAGAGGTGGCTGGAGACCTGTTAAAGGCTGTGGCAAAATCCAGAAAAGAAATCAAGAGGACTCACCACAGTAAAGGCTAGCAGGTGGGAAGCACAGAGCTGATCTGAGAGATAAGTGGGAAGCAGAAGTGTGACCCGGCCTGCATCGGCAGGTACCTTACCTACTGTAGGTGTGCAATGATGCTGTTGAATGAATGAACAGCTGAGAGCTGTTCCTGCTCAGAGCTCAGGAAAGCAGCGACAGCAAGTATTGTCCCAAGGAACTTCTTGCTCGCCAAGTTGTTTCCTAAGAGACACAGCGTTTTACATTTTTCCCTATGGTTACCTTCTGCAGAAAAGTGAGCTGGGAAAAGTGGATCCTCAGGAGGACTACTTCACAAAGCTGTGAAAAGGTCAGTTCAGATGTCACTCCCTCCAAGGTGACACTGAGCACACGCCCCAGGCAGGGCTGGGGGCTGCGCTCCTGGCTTGGGGGAAATCTGTTTTCCGGGGAAGAGTATGGTGTGAGGTCTTTTCTCCATCACCCACATTCCCATCTGTTAACGGAATGCTCCCAGAGTCGAGATAATGATTTAAAAGCTCTAATTCTGTTACATTCTGAATCCTGTCTGCCATCAAGGCTGATTGTAATGAGATTTGGCCAGGAGCTTGGCTCTTAGCTGGGGTCAATTTATCTTTGGGAGAAAGTGCTCCCATCAAAACGCCCAGGAATTATTAGCACTTAGAGGAAAGCTGAAGAGACCTATTAATGCAAGATGCCTAGGGAGTCCTGAAGTGTGAGGTGCAATTATATTTCTTATTTATTTCCCCCAGCTCCATGTTTAAGGATGAAGAAAAGATGGGTAAGTAAGATCTCGTGGAAATCGATAAATATGTATTAAGCACCTAGGATCCCGTCATGCTGCCGTACGTTTGCACACCGCTTTAGCACTCACAGCAGTGAACACATCAGCACACGCGTTGGTTCTCTGTCACTTCTCAGCACAGCCCTGCAGAGTAGAGGATGCCTTCTTTTTTGGTTTTTGTTTTTTAATAAATGAGGAATAAGGCTCAGAGCAAATAAGTCCCCTTCTCTGATAAGCGATAGAGATTTAAACCTGGATTTTCCAATTCCGATGTGCTGCTTTAACAAATTATACCACAACACATTCTTTCTGTGCCAGGCTCTATGTGTCTGGAGGTCCAAAGACATTTAGCACTGGTCTCTTTTCCAGCAGTGGTTTTCAACTCCACCTGCATGTTAGAATCATCTAGGGAGCTTTAAACCAAGGTGAAGGGCTGAAACTTGGGTCTCAACCCCAGATACTCTGCCTGCATTAGATAAGCTCAGGCCCAGAGCCTTCCAGCTTACAAAGGGAAGAAAATGGCCAGTGACAGGTGAGGGGTATGGAGGCTACCCCAGACCACTTTGGGTATTCTGTTATTGCTTTTGTTAATAGCAGTGCTTTATCGACAGCAGCAAGGATCAGGTCCTGTGCCTGCTGTTGGCCTGACTACATTCTATCTGACTTATAACCCTTTGAGGCAGCTAACGTTACTGACACTCTTAGGGAATTCGATATGGCATTGCGGGACAAATAAAGGGTTTGGCACTAAAAGAAATTGACTTCAGAACCAAGTTCTGCCAGTTTTTACTTGTATAATTTTTTAACTTAAACTGAAGTTCACTTAAACCTAAGTCAGATTTGCCTAGTATGTAAAATGGGATATAAAAATTGCCCTAATTATAGAGTAGTGAAGATGAAACAGATGAGAATGGATATTTGACCTTTGTAACGCCTACAATGTAGACTACTGGGTGCTATGTTCACTGTTTGGGTGATGGGTTTACTAGAAACCCAAACCTCAACGTCACTCAATACACCCATGTAATAAGCCTGCACATGTACCCTTGAATCTAAAAATAATATTTGTAAAAAATATAGTCCCAATGTTACTACAGAGGAGAGAGCTGAGGCTCAGAGCCAGTAAGTAATTTGCCCAAAGTCACACCAGGTTACAGCCCGGATCTTTGACAGGCACCGTCAGCACCACTCCCTATACTGTCAGCCCTATAGGACTAAACCACCAGATTAACACTTGCACAGTGTCTGCTGGCCCTGAAGGCCTTTGTATCTTTTGACCCTGTCTTAAAGAGAGGGTAGGATAGTGCTGGGTGATGAGAAGCAGGACGGGCTTCCTGGTGTCTTTGGATAGCAGTTTTGAGACCAAAATCTTTCAAGTGCTTGGAGAATCACAGAATACACAGAGTTCTCTAGGGCTGAGAGTTTACATTCAGATAACTGGAGAGTTTTAAAGCTGAAAGGCATATCAACGGTAGCTTTCACAAAGAAAAAGAAAATTGGAAAAACTCCAGAAGTAGACTAAGATTTAAGGTTTCTGAAGTAATGCTATAAAAAGACCTGCCTGGGAAAATAGGGCAGACTCGCCTTGCCTATAGCGGTTCTGAGGATCAGCTGACATAGTGCACACATGCTTTAAAAACTCGGAAGCAGCAGTTCTCAGCTCTGGCTGCATATTAGAATTGCCTGGGGAGCTTTTACAAAACTCCAGCTGTAGGCGCCCACCCCAGACCGATTAAGTCAGCACACTAGGGTTGGGCCAGGCAGTGGTCTTCGGTAAACGCTCCCCAGGCAGTTCGATTGTGCCGTTACAGTTAAGAAACCACCACTCTAACGTGTCATGAGAATACGAGTTGTAATTATTTTATTATTCAAGCAGACCCAGGACTATTACGGAATAGCATGCCCCCCTTCTACTAAGGTTCAAATAAGAGCTAACAGCTTTAATCTGGAGCAGAAGGGACAGGTTAGATCTAAGGAGAAGCTTTCTGTCTGGAGAGGGAGGGATTCAAAGAACTCCTAAAGTGCTTGCCTCTCTCCAGCGTGACGCAAGGACAGACCTTGGGACGACTTCATGGCCTTTGTTCTTCATTTCCTCATTAAGAAAGAAAATAAAAAGAGCTTCAGGGGGCTCACTTTTTAGGCTGGGGAGGGAGGCCCTGGGGCAGGCGGTGAAGTGCAAGAACACGGCACTTTAAAACCAGCTCCATTTCAGGACAAGGATGAGTTTCTGTCTTCCAGGCCTGCGGCACACCCAGCTCCCAAACAGCAAACACGTGTCACCTATGCTGAGGATTTCAAGTCCTTTGCAAGTAACATTTTTCTGATGATATAAAAAATAAGTGTTCATTTTCAAAATTAGGAAATCAAAAATATAAGAAAATAAAATCACCTATAATCCTACCACCCAGAGGCAATCATTATTAATACCATTTTTGCCTGTTCCCTAGTCATATATATATACACACACACACATATATATATATATATTTGATAATGAAAATGTTAGCTCACTTTTTCACAGCATTGATCACTCAAGTTAGTAAATTTGTAACTGGAGCTTAGATCAGAAAAGACTCAAATTCAAATGCAGTTTAATTATTTTAAAAGTCCTCTCAGCTCAGTCTATTTTCAAATGGTCCAATATACTGTCTTCCTATACTTGGAAAAAATAATGAATGATTGCTAAGAAAACATGTTCACCTCTAAGAAAATTATATTGGAGCTGAAGAACAAGTTCCCAAATCACATGCCAGAAAGACAGCAATTTTTCCGTTCTCTGTTCCCGAATCATGGCAGTGGGACACCATATAGGTCCGCATTGAGACCCCAGTGTCTTCAGAAAATCTCCATGTTACACCAGCTAAGCGAGTCTCAGGGATGATGCTGGGGAGTTTGGACTGGGAGTGCCAAGGAGTCAGATTTCTCTGAGACACCCTGGGTCCATGTGTCACTTGCAGCAGGGGACACATGTCACAAGAGCAAAGGTGTGTAGTCCTGCTGGGGACACACAGGTGTGAAGCATTCCCTACAACGGCCACTGATAACCCTCATAAATCACTCCTGGCTGGTACTCAGGCCCCTACCCCTGCTCTGTGGAGGGTGGTGCTGAAAGACAAGAAGCAGAGATCAACTGGGCACGTGAAAAAGAACCTCCAGATATTTCACAGTGAACATTTGTTCTTGTTCTCTCTTCCTACCCAACTTGCTGAGCAACAAACTGTCTCTTGACTGCCTTTTGGCCCCACTCTCATTGATTTTCAACCCAAGAATTGAGCACAGTTATTTCCTAGGGGCCATATCTAGGTAATGATATAATTAAGAGGGCCACAGAGTCATTTGCATAACACTTGCTCATAATTAGCATCTTTGTTACAGTTAATTAGGACAATGGTTAAAATTCTCTATGGTGATTTTCCACCTTGAAGTCTAATTATTTTTATGACAGCAAATTTTTTGATGGCCTACTATGTGTCAGGCACTCTATTGGGCCACGGGGCAATAGATTCAGGCCTGTAAGAACTGATGGCTTTGCTGGGGAGACAAGAAATCAAATTCATGTGACAGTGTGATTGGGTGACTAGTACCTGTATTTGAGTCCTAGAGCTGCTACAACAAAGTACCATGAATTAGGTGGCTTGAATAACGGGAATTGATTGTCTCACAGTCAAGGTGTCGGCAGGGCTGCTTCCTTCTAGGCTGTGAGGGAGAATTTGTCCCAGGCCTTTCTCCTGCCTTCTGGCAGCCTTGGGCATTCCGTGGCTTGTAGGTGGCATTCTCCTTGTGTCCACATCATCTTTCCTATGTGTTGATGTCTGTCTCTGCCTCCAAACTCCACTTTTTACAAAGACACCAGTCGTATTAGATTAGGACCCACCCTAATGACCTCATCTTCATTTGATCATCTGTAAAGACCCTATCTTCAAATAAGGTCACATTCACAGGTTCACAGGTACTGGGGTTGAGAGCCTGAACATCTTTTTGGGAGACTATTCAACCCAAAATGGTACTCATATATATGCAGAAAGGACAGAGGGGAACACAGAGAAGGAAACAACAGACCTTGGCAGGACAGAGTCTGTGGAGGAGGGAGGTGGGGAAATTCCTGGAAGAGAGAATATTACGTGCAGAGGGCAGGCATCAGCCTCCCGGAAACCGGAAAGACAGTAACACAGCAGGAAGCAAGCCCCAGGAGCTGCCTGGTTCCCGGGTAAGGCCAGTAAGTTCTAAGGGCCCCAGAACCTGGGGGACGAAGGGAAAGAGAAGCCTCAGGTAACCCAGCAACTTGCAGAAGCATCCAGGCAGAGTCTGTTTGCTCCGGGAAGGGATTTCGGAGGCTGGTGGAAAAGGAGGGCTGGGGTGGTGGGAGGAGGGCTGGAGGGATTGCTGCTGCTCGATAGTCCTCCGAAAGTGCCTAGCTCTTTCACCCACACCATACCATATGTCTGCACACTTCAGAAGTAGAAATCAAGTGAACAAACTCTTAAACAAAATATGTTCTCCCCTTCTACCTTTACAAACATAGGCCTTAAACAATCAGGAAGACCAGGTTCCAATCACAATCCCTAGATTCCACAATCCCTAGATTCACCTCACCAGCACGCAGTGGTGTGAGGAGACGCAGCCCCTGGCCTGCAGCCCAGTCCCTTCTCGTCCCATCTCTGGCTCCATCCCTACCACAGGAGGTTCACCTGCATGGTATCCTGGCCCACTCATCAAAGCTTCATGTGGTCAACAGAGCTTCTTGACCACCTGTTGGCTTAGGGGTTCGCTCGTGGTGCTGTGAACCATCTGGGGAGGTGCTGTGGTTTGAATGTGTCCCCTCCTAAATTCAGGGGTTGACACCTAGTGGCCAATGTGATGGTATTAAGAGGTGGGGCCTTTAAGAGACACAGAGGTCATGCGGATTCTTCCCCCCGAATGGGATTAAGGCCCTTATAAAGGAGGCTTCACACAGCATTCGGCTCTCTTGCCCTTCTTCCTCCTGCTATGTGAGGACACAGTGCTCCTTTCCTCGGAGGATGCAGCAGTGAGGCACCATCTCGGAAGCAGACTGCAGCCCTCACCACACTACTGAACCTGCTGACTTCCCAGCTTCCAGAACTGTGAGGAACCCCTTTCTGTTCTTTAGAAATGACCCAGCCTCTGGCATTCTGTTATAGAAGCACAAATAGACCCAGACAGAAGGGCAGAAGCCCTGCAGGCCCTGGAAGTGGGTTTGGGGCTTTGAGGAAAGAGACCAGGTCCCCAGAGTGACGTCCATCTAAGTCACAGCCCTGGAGACCCTGCCCCTGAGGTGGGCACAGCCAAGGCAGCCAGAGCCAGCCCTCCGACATGCAGGGCTCATTTTACCTATAAGCACAGAGCAATCAGAAGCTATTTCTAAAGCCCACGTTGTGTGGCCACACAATAGTTATATTCCTCCTGAATACCAATTTCCACCACAACCTCCTTTTTCTAATTTTCCAAAGTCTGATTTCCTCTTTGCTATTTTTTTCTTAATTTACAGTTATTGGTTTCTTGTAGAGGCCATAATGATCTGACTCTTCCTCAGCGACCACCACTCCTTCCTGTCCATCCACCCAGCCATGCCCAACACTGTGCAGCCCAAGGCCATGGCTGCCTCCTGGCTCTGTGAATGGGTGCACACTGTTCTTCCTTTTTTCCTTAAGCGCTCTTCCCATCCTGTGTCTGTTAGAAGTAAAGTCTAGCAGCAAATAACAACCCAACAAAACAACCAAAAACAATGACTCACGTAAAACTCATTATGTTGCTATATGAAAGCAATCTGGAGGCAAGTGGTCCCTGATGGTTTGGGGACAGCACAGGGCCATCTGGGATCAGGCTCTTTTGACTTTCCACACTGGCCTCTCTTCCTTTCTCTGCGTTGTGCATGGTCAGAAGCTGGTCCTGGTGCTCTGAGCCATCGCATGCACACTGCAGCCAAAGCCTTCTTCAATGGCTCTGGGTCAGCTTTTAGCCAGCACCCTGTAAAGGTGGGTTTCCTTGTCCATCTCTCCATTAGAATATGAGCACCTAAGGGACAAGGACTGCCTTTTATTCATCTCCATACCCCTAACACCCTAGCACATGAAAAGGATTAAGAGTGAAATTGTTTTGCATGAATGACTATCTCATCATGGTAAACTCTTGATGGTCCCCACTGCTGTCCACTTCCTAATCCCAGCAACTTGTGAATGTGACCTTGTGTGGCAAAGTGTTTGTAGATATGACTAAGTTAACCATCTAGATATGGTGAGAATATCTTGGATGATCTGGGTGGGCCCTCAATGCCATCACAACCGCTCTTACAAGAGGGAGATCTGACACAGGCACATAGAAGAGAAGGTGATGTGAAGACAGAACAGAGAAAGATTTGAAGAGGCTGGCCTTGAAATTGCAGTGATGCAGCCACAAGCCAAGGAATGCCAGCTGCCACCAGAAGCTGGAAGAGGAATGATTCTCCCCTAGAGCCTCTGGAGGGAGCACAGTTCTGCTGATGCCTTGATTCTGACCCAGTGATAATGATTTCAGACTTTCAGCCTTCAAAACTCCGAGAGCATAAATTTCTGTTGTTTTACACCACCAAGTTTGCAGTAATTTACTACAGCAGCCATAGGGAGAAACAATGATCTCTTTAGAAGTCATTATTTAACCTAACTAGATGCATGAAAATAGCAAATATACATATCTATGTGTAGGTGTCTTGGCTTGAGTTCTTCCAGGAAGAGACCCTGAAACAAGGACATGAACACAAGTAGTTTATTTGGAAAGTGACCTGAAGAAACACCAGTAGGGGAATGAGAACGTGAGATACAGATAGAAAGAAAGTCATGCAAGGTGCATGCTCAAGCAAGTTACCACTGCAGCCAGGTGGGCTGCAGTCTCCCTGGGGACCCTGGGAGGTGATGTAGGATACCTCAGAGTCGTCCTGCTCAAGAGGAAGCATCTGGGTATTTTCCTCCAATTTCTCTTCATCATTTGTCAATGGCTGCCTCTAGGGCACAGAGTTGCAGGAACTTGCAGTAGGAAGGCATCACTGAATACAAAAAGAATGCAGGCTGGGCCCCTACTGTACCTTCTTCAATGTGGATAACAGGCAGGTGGTCTCTCCTCACACATACAATAGACAGCAAAAGGGCACAGCGAGTAAGAGGATAGGTTCAGGGCTCTGACAGACCTCAGATCAGATTTTCATCTCTAAAATGGGAATAGCAATGTTGCCTGCCTCATGGGATTGCTGGGAAGAGTAAAATACATGTATATATGTTCTCTCTCTCTATAAGCTCTAAGAGAGATTCATCTTTTGCGTCTTCCAGCTTTGGGTGGCTGCTGGCATTCTTTGCCTTGTGGTTGCAGCACTCCAGTCTTTGAGGCCAGCATCCTCACATCTTTCTCTGCTCTGTCTTCACATTGCTTTCTCTTCTGTAGGTCCCTCTTGAAAGGTCCCTCTGCCTCCCTCATATAAGGACACTTGTGATGGCATGTGGGGCCCACCCGGATAGAATCCAGGATATCTCCACATCTCAAAATCCTTAATTTAATCACATCTGCAAAGACTTTGCCCATCTAAAATTGTGTGTTGTTTACAGAAATACGTTCTGAGAAATGCATCAGTAGACAATTTTGTCATTGTGTGAACATCACAGATTGCACTCACACAGACCTAGATAGTCTAGCCTACTCCACACCTAGGCTATGTGGTATAGCCTATTCCTCCTGGGTTACAAACCTGCATGGCATGTGACTATATTGAATACTGTAGGCAATTGTAATAACGGTATTTGTGTATCTAAAAATATCTAAACATAGAAAAGATACAGTAAACATGCATTATTATAATCTTATGGAACCACCATTGTTTATGGCCTAAACACTGTTATGCAGTGCATGACTCTGTGTGTCTGTGTGTATGTTTACAATTATCCAGGCACTAGTTTAAGTGCGTTTAACAAATTAACTCATTTAATCCTCACAGTAATACTAAAAGGCCAGTGATATTATTATTCCTATTTTACCCCGGTGGAAATTAAGGCATTAGCTAGTAAGGAGAGGAAACAGGCTGCAGGATGCATCCCATTGCCTAGTGCAAATTTCTAATCATTACCTAGTACAGGCTTTTGTCAATGAAATAATAGTACCTGGTTCAGTGAAATAATAACCTGGTTGGCAATAATCACTCCGTATATTATTGTCATTACTACTGTTCATTGCTACTACCCTTAGGCACATGTAGTTACCATGGTCCCTCTCTCCCCATGGCCATCGTACTCTGAGCTGTCACACTGGATTGGCTGTCTTGGAGCAGGTGAGGGGCAGTTAAATGCTGCCCAGAGTGAAGAGAAGAGACCCTTGCTGAATGTGGGTGATGTCAGAGGGCAGCCTGAGCGCAGCAGCAAGGTGGCCAAGGTGCACAGCGCAGTGAGCCTCTATCTGGGGGAAGTGTGGTTGCGGGGCACGCCCGAGGGGCTGAAGTTGTGAGCACTATGTTGACATTTACATTTGAATGAATGCCATTCCTCAGGGTTCATAACTCAGCTGTTGTAATTTATAACAAGGCTTTTAAAAATAGATGCATGTTATTTTCCAGTCCATATGTTAGTGGAAATAAGTGGCTATAAACACCCTGTCTTCTTTGGCTGGGATATTGCTGTGTTTTTCTGGATAAACCTCACTTCATGTCTTTATTCCAGTTCAGTCATCAGGATCCTAAGATGAAAAGGCTGTGAAAACAGGGCCTTGAGGGTACCATTCTCTGCAGGGCACCATTCTTTGCAGTCCTTGTGAATAGAGGCAAGGGCTTCTGGAGCTGCACAACACAGTGGCACAAAACAGACACATCAGCAAGGATGCAGCTTTGATGTCAGCTCCTTCAGATCTCAATCAGGCCTCACAGAGCAGTGAAGCAGAGGGGCCCAGGCCAGCTGCCTGGGGCTCCAATCGTACCTCCATCTGTCCGTGTGTGCCTCAGCATGGCAGCTACATTTCTCTGTGCCTCGGTTTCCTCACCTGTAGAATGGGTGATGACGTTCTGTAACTCGTGGCTTCGCTATAAGCATTAAATGAGATAGAGCACGTGCTTCATGTGGGCCTTGGCTCCTGAAATACATTATAATACAATTTGCTGTGATTTTTGTTGTGAGGATGCTCCATACTGCCATGTCACCTTACCAGCCTCTGTCAGCTGTGTGGCAGATAAAGAAACTGAATTCTAGGAAGTTAATCCACGTATCTAGACTTGAGTCTTATTTCAGGCTGGGGCAGGAATGAAATTTTGTTTTGTGTTTTCCTACCCAGCCCTCTCACATCATGGAGTGAACAACCGTATCATCAGGAAGATCCGGGAAGCATGGTCTTTCCATGCTTTCAGATGAGTCCAGCAACCTAAAGGGACCTGGGTTTATGCAGTGTCATGGTTCTCCAGAGACCAGAATGAATAGGATGTCTATATACACACATACATACCTATGCACACACACATAGAGAGAGATTTATTTTAAGAAATTGGCTCATGTGAGGCTGGTAAGTTCAAAGTCCGTAGGACAGGCAGACAGGCAGACAGGCAGACGGGACACCCAGGGAAGAGCTAATGCTACAGCCAGAGCCTGAAGGCAGTCTGTAGGCAGAATTCCTCTTTCCTCAGGAGACCTCAGTCTGTTTTCTCTTCAGCCTTCAACTGCTTGGATGAGGCCGGCCCACTTTATGGAGGGCCATCTGCCTTACTCAGAGTCTTACTGACTTAAATGTTCACCTCATCTAAAAAGCACCGTCACGGCAACATTTAACCTAGCACTTGACCAATTATCTGGGTACCATGGCCCAGCCAAGTTGACACAGAAAATTAACCTTCACTTCCAGAAAGATGAAATACCCCTCTCTAGCAAGAGCTGGAATTGTTTGAAATGGTTGATTTAAAAAAAAAAAAAAAAAAAAAAATGAAGGTCTGTTAGGTTGATGCAAAAGTAATTGCAGTTTCTGTCATTTAAAAGTAATGGTAGGCTGGGCGTGGTGGCTCACACCTGTAATCCCAGCACTTTGGGAGGCCAAGGCAGGCAGATCACTTGACGTCAAGAGTTTAAGACCAGCCGGGTCAATGTGGTGAAACCTCATCTCTACTAAAAATTTAAAAATTAGCTGGGCATGGTGGCACACACCTATAATCCCAGCTACTCTGGAGGCTGAGGCTGGAGAATTGCTTGAACCTGGAAGTGCGAGATAGCGCCACTGCACTGCAGCCTAGGCAACAGAGCGAGACTCTGTCTCAAAAAAAAAAAAAAAAAAAAAGTAATGGCAAAACCCACAATTACTTTTGCACTAGAACTCTGGGGGCAAATAAACTCGTGACTTCCCCAGCAGCCCAGAAAGACCTGAGCAGTGTGGGGTTGTGGGGAGGGGCTGAGAAGCTAGGCTGGTGAGAGAGAATGAAGCTTACTTAGGACGGCAGCACCTCACATGCGCTGTCTCTTTGGCTGCAAGCCTGCTCCCCTTGTTCCTCTTTGCCTGCCCAGCTCTTGCTCATCCTCCCAGAGGTCACTTCTAAGAAGCCTTCCATGATTCCCCGAGATGGCGTTGGCTTTCCTGCTAAATATCTCCTGATACCGAGTGCCTACACCACGCCGTGGCACTTTTCCTGAGTAATGAAATTGCCAACTTGCTTGTCAGTTTCTCCCATTGAACTGTCTGTTCCCTGGGGACTATACTTCAAAAACACTTCTTGAATAGATGCATGAGTGTTATGGACTGTATTTTTGTATCACCCCAAGATTCATATATTGAAATCCTAACCCCCAGTGGAATGTTTTTAAGAAGTGGGGCTTTGGAAGGTAGTTGGGTTTAGATGAGGTCATGAGGGTAGAACCCTTATGATGATATTAGTGTCCTTATAAGAAGAGAAGGAACCTAGATCTTTCTCTTCCTCCCTCTCTCTGCCATGTGAGGATACAACAAAAAGGCAGCTGTCTGCAAACTCGGAAACAGGCCCTCACCAGACACCAGATCTCCCAGAACCTTGGTGATGGACTTCCTCGCCTCCAGAACTGTGAAATATTAGGTTGGTGCAAAAGCAATTGAGTATTTTAACATACTTTTAAATGGCAGAAACTGCAATTACTTTTGCAACAACCTATGAGTGTCTGTTGCTTAAGCCCCTGAGCCTATATTCTGTTACAGTAGCCCAAACTGACTAAGATGGATGATAAATGAGAGAATGAATGACTCTGTAATGCTGGGCAAAAGGGCTTGTGGTCACCAAGCTGGCCAAGGGGGCAGAGCCCTAGTGACAACATTCTCCAGGCTCCCTCTCACCAAGTCTTGGGCTTTTCCTTTTGCTATCTTTGCTCTGGGGAGGCCAAAGAGCCTCTTTCCCATCCTCTCTCTCTCCTTATTTCAACTGCATGACAGCATCACAGACTGAAAGAGCTGAGTGCAGCTGGTGCCAGGACTCAGTACTGACACAGGCTCGCCATGTTCCCACCGGGTCCAGGAGTCAGTACTGACATAGGCTCACCATGTTCCCGCTGGGTCCAGGCAATCGCCTTCTAAGTGTGAACAGTGCAGACAGCCAGGACAGGACACCCCCTCACTTCCCTGCCATCCAGATGGGAGCCCAGAAGGCCTGGATGGGCTTCAATACACTGGCTTCCTTCTCGTGGGAAGACACGGCCTCCCATTTCCAGCCCAGGAGGAGACTAGCACCTTTATTTGCTTCCTGCATTTGAGCATGTGAAGATACGCAAAACTTTCTCCAATTGTCTTAACTTCCCTAGTGTGTTTTATCTGCAAAGCCTTTTATGTCAGTAGTGCAACAAAAAATCCTAAGAAATTCCTGTTTAGTCATGCTGGAATCTCAGGTTTCATTCTCAACACTTAGCGAAAGCTTCCTTACCTGGTTGCTATTTGGAGTGTGAGTGTGTGTGTGTGTGTGTGTGTGTGTACGTTATATATTTATGCACCCATATGCATCACAGGAAAGCATGGCATTAAGGAAGCTATACCCCGAGGTCCTAGTAATTCTGTGTCATGATAGCAATCATTATAATCATTATAATCTTAGCCACCTGCTGCTCCTGAATGAATGTGAAGATTAATGGGATGCTATTAATAATGTTCCTTGAGTCCATAGGGAAAGCTCTTTAGCAGGCACTATTTTTTAACCTCTTTCGAATGAAAAGAAAAAAAGGATGACCTGGCAATTGGACCACATCTCAGCCTCTGCTGGCTGTGTCCTAGCCTGAGACCTTGGGCCAGTCACGTAACCCTTCTGATTCTGTCTCCTTGTCTATAAAATGGGCTCACAGGGCTTATCTGTCTCCTTTTCTGGGGTTTGGGTGAGGATGAAACCAGATGGCATCAGTGAATGTCCTTGAAAACTGGAAAGCATGGGACATAGGAGCACACTTGGACCTACATCATCAGCCCTCAGGCCATGTCTGCATCAGGCAGCGTGGGCATCCTCTGGAAGTTCTTCTGCAGAATTCCCCGGGTCCACTCCAAACATGACTCACTTGTTTCTGCTCCATCTCCACCGGTGCTGGGAGGCATCCTTTTGGTGAATGGCATTGGACTAACAGGTGTGCATCGGGGAGAGTGTGACTGGAGGCTCTGAAAGTTCAGAGGGAACCTTCCCATGGGATTCCAGTAGCAGGGCATACCCAGACCAGAACCCTTCTCATAACTGCACCAGGCTGAAAGTTGTCTGGTTCTTCAGAGACAGAATTGCCTTCCCTTTGGTAGACTCTTTCTCTAAAATGACCTGCAGTCCCTAGGTCAGTAGAGGTGAATGCACCCAAGAGGCAAAAATGAAGAAGCCTGGCTGAGGCATACTTGGAAAGATAAAGTGAGTGACCATGAACATGACTATCTCCTGCCCTGAACTCTGACTTCAGAACACTAGGATCCTGAAGTGGTTTCCTGAGATGTAAAGAAAATATCATCCATGAGTTTCATTAGAAGCGCTTTACCAAATACAAAAATTAGCTGGGTGTGGTGTCATGCCCCTGTAGTCCCAGCTACTTGGGAGGCTGAGGATGGAGGATTGCTTTAGCCCAGGAGGTCAACGATGCAGTGAGCCTTGATCATACCACTGCATTCCAGCCTGGGCAACAGAGCAAGATCGTGTCTCAAAAAAAAGTACTCTTTCAGGCAACAGCAAAACCGTGTCTCAAAAAAAGTACCCTTTCAAAATGTTCTATTACATATCAACAAAGATTAATTACAGAGTTCTCAAAGTGTAGTTAGCCTAAAAACATTCATTTCTGTTGGGAAGTGTTCATTGCCCTCACCATGGCCAGAGTACCAACATCACCACCTCTCACCCTCTCCAACTAGTACTGCCTCACTAAGCTCAAAGGAGAAGAGTCACCACCACCAACACTGGTTACCAACTACTGTGTCCCAGGCAATGTGCCAAAGTTTTAAATGAAATTCTTTTTAATTCTTGAAATCACCCTATTATTGTTCTGATTTTACAAATGACACTCTGAGAGGTTAAGTAACTTTGCCCAGGTTGCACAGCAAATGAACAGCTGAACCAGGACTCAGCCTTAGGGTTCCAAAGCTCATTCTCTTAATCTCTGTCCTATTTTGCCTCTCTCAGTCATACCAGAACAATCCTTCAACCATATGTCCATGGAAGCCAACCAACAGATATGGGTATGCAAGCAGTACACTCTCTTTCCTTCTCGCTCTGTTCCTGCTTTCTGCAAAGTTCACCCCAGGCATTTCCAGGCCCCAGGCATGCAGAGGCTCCTTCTCACTAAAAGATCCATGGAAACAATGAACCAGAAAAGCAGGAGATGTTTGCCTCTTCCTATCTCTAGAGTCATCCATACCTGACCAGTAGTGACAATGCAGAGCCAAATTTTAGCAGTAGAATGTGTTCAAACGAAACATTCTTAAGGGTATGAATTCTAGACCCCCATGAGTCACACTCATACTGCAATACCTTGTTTCTCAATGTCTTTGTCTCTGACTCTAAGCTCAGGAGAGGAGAAACCAACCAGCCTCAGGCAAATGCACTGGGACGAAATTCCAATCTACATGAGTCCCTGTCACTGCATTTTTCTATTTCCAGAGGGTGATTGGCTCCAATTCCAGAACACATCAATACTCCCACATATAAGCCACCAAACACCAGCTGCTGGTAGCAGAGTTTGCAAAATACCTCCTGGATTTTAAGTATCCAGAGTGGCTTGCAGCAGCACAATAGCAGCCTGACAACCACACACACAAGAGTCAAGATATATGTGAGCTTCTGGTGCAGACCATTCCTCACCCAGGCACTGGTGCTGAACGGGACTTCATCCCTCCGTTCAGCTGACTAGCCATGATGGAGTGTCCCAGTGCATGACGGATAGGACTGGGCCGCTCGTCTTCGATCTCCTTCGGGTAGTCAAGGTGGGATTGAGCATCCTGAGGAGGCTGGTGTCTCCTGCAGGAGGATGGAGAGTTCAGGGTCCAGAATGTTGGCTGCGGGCCCTGTTGTCTAAGCCACCTTTGTTGGACTGTGCCTTCAGGTCACTGCCCCAGGACTCTGGGCTGCTTTAGGAACTTTGGGAGCTGTGACTCAGGACTAGCTCGACCAGGGAGCCCATGGCAACCTGAGAGTCTTCTGCCTGGGCCGCTGAAAGTAGTTCTAAACAGAAGCGGATTTTTTGGTTTGGTGTTGCTTTTGCTTTGTTCGTTTTGTTTTATGTCTCCCCCTTGACTACATTATTCTTAAAACAACATTTAGTTTTTAAGTTATAAAAGTAGTAGTTATTCTGTACAGGCATTTGTAAAATATGGAAAACCACTAAGAAAAAAACTGCCTATAATTCCACCCAGAGACAACCACCATTATCTGGCACTTTTGCTTTCAGTAATTTTTTAAGTGCAATACATTTGATTGTATGTTTTATAAGAGCATTAAATCATATTATGCATGTAAGTTTTACTTTGCTTTTTTAAAAAGCTATATCTTGTAAACATTTTACAGTATCAGAATGAAGGTAGGGACTTCTTGGGTAAGCAGTTTGGGGACTTTCCAGCCCAGTAATTTCTGATTTCAGTCTCAGCCAGGCTAGAGAAAGAAGGCCCAAATTATTGATATTCTTAATGGAAACTTTCCTTATGGTAGCAAAGCAGACCATTCTGCCCTGGCAATTCCTCCATGAGGCCCGGCCTCTCAGTCTCTGATCGACATATGCGAATTGTCTGGGGCGTCTGTTACAATGTCCAGAGATTCTGATTCTGCAGATTTGTGGACACAAAAAACATGTCTAGCACGTGTAATGATTTCCAAACCACAGTCTATAAATTTCTGGTGTAGCCTTAAGGGTGGAACAAAAATTATAGAGTCCATTTAAAGATTTCAGTTCTGCGAAGCCCCCAACACACGCATTCTCCCCACCTTAAGTCCTAGAGGCTCAGCCAATTACCCTAAGGCAGCAGCCACTGCAAGTTCAGAGGTTATGCAGGGCAGTCTCAGGATTTATGTCCACTTCAGGAGTCATTGACCCACATCAACTTCTTTTATGAGTCAGGACCAGGCGGAGATCATCAATATTGTTACAATAGGGTTGGAAGCCCACTCACTCACTGTGTGGGACGCACTGCCGAAGGTGAAAACGGAGGCCTCAGAGCCTCCTTGTTTAGCTTTTAGGTTTACTGTTAGGTTTGCTTTGCCTTATCAGATGCGAAATGGGTACAAGTCTTAAGCATTTGAGATGTGCAATAAATATAACATTCTTTTCTCTATAACTGAATTTAATATATATTCTGGGTTCCCATTCCATCAAGAATGGAATCTTAATTTTAACCACGATGGAGATTCCCTACTCTGCCCAGTGTTGAGTTCAAGTTTTGAGGGGCCTATGAAGTAATGTTCTGGTAGATAAGAAAAGTATGCATGTACATAAGGACTTAA
The DNA here is from genome assembly GCF_003255815.1 of Theropithecus gelada. Taxonomy (NCBI): domain Eukaryota; kingdom Metazoa; phylum Chordata; class Mammalia; order Primates; family Cercopithecidae; genus Theropithecus; species Theropithecus gelada. The sequence continues at coordinate 76,848,987 of NC_037685.1, read as the reverse complement.
GTTTATTATAAATTTTACTGATATAAAGTATGTGCAATACAATTTTTAAATAACAAAATACACAATATTCTTTATTTTAAGTTTCATATAACCACACAGAATGTGTTTATTGGTTTTGTTGAACTCTTGTACCTGTAGCCAACCTACAGTTACAATTCAGCCATCGTTTGACAAAATTAGACTCTGTTGGCTATCCAGTTCATGGAAAAAGTCACCATGTCATTGATGAATGTGTGTGACTTAAATATGAATGTTGGTTGATGTTTTCTTTTATGTTAACAAGATAAAAGTGAAACAACAAAGATAAATGTCAGATTATCACTAACTGCTCAGTGACATGAACTATTTCTTTGCTGAGTTGGATAGTAGTTTTAGGATACTCAAAGACTATTTCCATAATTTTTTGTGCTATTTAACACAAAGTAACACCTATATACCAGGACACTTTTAGGTTTAGTTTGCCCTTATTAACATTTTCTTCATCACTTTCTTCAGTCTATCCTAGAAAATCAACAAAATAGAAAATCAAGCCCTGATTTATAGCATTTGCCAATTTCCATGGTGTAAATATTCCCACCATGACTAATTTTAAGCTACCAACACAACATCACTGTACATGAAGTTGGGAAGAGGTTTTTAGTATTTCCACCTTATAGACACAATACAGATCTGCAGATATGTAAGCAACCTCAAGAACATATTTCATAGCAAAATATAATAAAATATTTAGGAAGTAATGAGTTTGAGTATTTACTACCTGGGTTGTTAATATAAGTTATTTAATTCTGTTTGTTTAATTTTAACAATGGCTGTGTTTAACTATCAGCTCACAAAATTTCTAAAACTTCAACAATTAGCTCTTGTGAGTTAATACACTACTGGGCATATGTAATGTCAATGATTGGATTTGGAGGGCATTCTTTCTAGCTGTTGTCATCTAGCCGTACTGACACCCACTGAGAGTCCTTGCTGCCATCTGGTGTCCAGTCATGGGTCACAGCAAATTGCTGCTGTGTCCTGACTTTTTCACACACTGAGTCTTCTCTAGGACCCTAAGTTCTCTCTTGCTTCTATGCCCCTCTAGACGAATGGGGATGCAGATTTTAAAACTCAATAGGAGGGTGGGGGGATTTTTTTTCTCTAATAATATACAGTACTAAACATCCTGCTCTACTAAATCTAATAAACAGAACTATATGTATTTGGGTCTCTGTGCTGTTCTATCAATCTGCTTTGTTTTCTCATGCACTCGAATCACCATGTTTTAATACTGTAGCTTTATTCTATGTTTTACAACTTTATCGAATAGTCTCCTTCATAACTATTTATTTGTCAGCAATCTGACTATAATTGCACATTTATTTTTTCATATAAACTTTTTAAATTACTTGAGTTTTTTTAGTATTCTGGTGTATTTATTACAATCTTGTTAATTTTAGGGAATGTCAACATATTTGTAACAGTGAACCATCCTATTGAATAGATGATATTTTTATTTATTCAATTCTTTCTTAGTGTTCTTCATTAGCATTTTACGTTTTTTCCTTATAGTCTATGACTGTTTCCTATATAATTTATTCCAAGGTATTATTTTTAATATGAACAGCTACTTCTTATTTGAATGTATGATAATTATGGATTTGTATTTACTAAATTTGCGCTTTACTGAATTCTTCAAATTTTATGATTTTTTTCCAGTTGGTTCTCTCATTTCCAAATTTTTATACCTTTTATTTCTTTTTTCCCATCAAATTGCATTGGCTACTTCCTGTGGAATGCTAAATAACAGTAATATAGTGAACATTCATGGTTTGTTCTGATTTCAGTGACGCTTCCAGAGTGTACCCATTAAAAATGTCAGTCTACTTGTTAAGGAAGTTTCTGTCTTTTACTATTCTTATAACAGTTTTATTGAAATAAAATTCACATACCTTTACATTTTTATTTATTTTCTTCAACTTTTAAGTTTAGGGGGTAAATGTGCAGGTTCATTACATGGGTAAATTGCATGTCACTAAGGTTTGGTATACGAATAATTCTGTCATCCAGGTAGTGAGCATAGTACCCAATAGATACTTTTTCAACCCTTGTCCTCCTTCCACCCTCCCCACTCTCATAGTCCCCAGTGTCTATTGGTCCCGTCTTTATATCCATGTGTACTCAATGTTTAGCTCCCAGTTTTAAGTGATAACCTGTGGTATTTGGTTTTCTGTTCCTGCATTAGTTTGCTTAGTATCATGGCCTCCGGCTCCATCCGTGTTGCTGCAAAGGATATAATTTCATTCTTTTTTATGGCTGTGTAGTATTCCATGGTGTATATGTGCCACATTTTCTTTATCCAGTCCACCACTGGTGGGCACCTGGGTTGATTCCATGTCTTTGCTATTGGGAGGAGTGCTGTGATGAAAATATGAGTATGTGTATCTTTTTGGTAGAACAATGTCTTTTCCTTTGCATATATGCCCCATAATGGAACTGCTGGGTTGAATGGTAGTTCTGTTTTAAATTCTTTGAGAAATCTCCAAACTGCCTTCCACAGTGGCTGAACTAATTTACATTTCCACCAACAGTATATAAGTGTTCCTTTTCTTCACAACCTCATCAACATGTTATTTTTTGTCTTTTTAATAGCCATTCTGATGGGGGCGAATGGCATCTCATTGTGGTTTTAATTTGCATTTCTCTGATGATTAATGATGTTGATGATTTTTTCATATATTTGTATGTCACATGTATGTCTTCTTTTGAGAAGTGTCTGTCATGTCCTTTGCCCATTTTTTTAATGGGGTTATTTGGTTTGTTTGTTGAATTAGGTTTCCTATAGATTCTGGACATTAGACTGTTGTCAGATGCATAGTTTGCAAATACTTTCTCCCATTCTGCAAACTGTCTGTTTAGCCTGTTGATAGTTTCTTTTGCTGTGCAGAAGCTCTTTAGTTTAATTAGGTCCTACTTGTCAATTTCTGTTTTTGTTGCAATTGCTTTTAGGGACTTAGTCATAAATTCTTTGCCAAGGCCAATGTCCAGAATGGTATGTCCTAGTTTTCTTCTAAGATTTTTATAGTTTGAGGTCTTACATTTCAGTTTTTAATCATCTTGAGTTAATTTTTATATATGGTGAAAAGTAGAGGTCCATTTTCATTCTTCTGCATGTAGCTGACTAATTATCCGGGCACAATTTATTGAATAGGGAGTCCTTTTCCCATTGCTTGTTTTTGTCAACTTTTTCAAAGATCAGATGATTGTAATTGTGCAGCTTTATTTTTGGGTTCTCTATCCTGTTGCATTGGTCTATAGTCTGTTTGTATACTACTATCATGCTGTTTTGGTTACTGTAGCCTTGTGGTGTAGTTTGAAGTTAGGTAGTGTGATGCCTCCAACTTTCTTCTTTTTGCTTAATATTGTTTCTGCTATTTGCACGCTTTTTTTGGTTCCATATAAATTTTAGAATAGTTTTTTCTAATTCTGTGAAAGATAATGTTGATAGTTTTATAGAAATAGCATTGAATCTGTAAATGGCTTTGGGCAGTATGGCCATTTTAACAATATTGGGCATAGGAAGCTTTTCTTTTTGTTTTGTATCCTCTATGATTTCTTTCAGCAGTGTTTTGTAGTTCTCCTTGTAGAGATCTTTCACTTACTTGGTTAGATGTATTCCAAAGCATTGTGTGTGTGTGTGTGTTTGTGTGTGTGTGTGTGTGTGCATGTGTTTGTGTATTATAAATGGGATTGAGTTCTTGATTTGACCCAGCTTGAACATTATTGGTGTGTAAAATGCTACCAATTTTTGTACATTGATTTTGTATCCTAAAACTTTACTGAAGTCATTTATCATCTCTAGGATCCTTTTGGTGGAGCCTTTAGGGTTTTCTAGGTATATAATTATGTCATCAATGAAGGGAGATAATTGGACTAATTGTTTTCCTGTTTGGATACCTTTTATTTCCTTCTCTTGCCTGGTTGCTCTGGCTTGGACTTCCAATACTATGTCGAATAGGAATAGTGAGAGTGGCCATCCTTGTCGTGCTTCAGTTCTTAAGGAGAATGATTCCAGCTTTTGCCCCTTCAGTGTAATGTTGGCTGTGGGTTTGTCATAGATGGCTTTTAATATTTTGAGGTATCACATACCTTTTAAAGGATATAATTCAATTGATTTTAGTATATTCATGGAGTTGCACTACCATTTCCACTATCTAATTTTAGAATATTTTCATCACCCCAAAAGAAATCCCATATTTGTTAGCAACCACTCCCACTCTCCCCTCCCTCCAACCCTTGGCAACCCATCTTCTTTCTGTATCTATGGATTTCCCTATTCTATGCATTTCATATAAATAGAATTATAAAATATGTGGTCTTTCGCCACTGACTCCTTTGACTTAACGTAATGTTCTCAAGGTTTATCTATGTTGTAGCATGTAGTAATAACAATATGTTAATATTAAATATATTGACAGAATTAACAGTAACAACAAACTTGCCTAAATAATTTATAGCTTTTATTTTTAAAAATATAATATGTAAAATAATTATTTTTTGTAAAAATTCCAATCACAGTTTACTTTTTAGAAATCAGTGTGCTTTCAGTGTACAATCGTATGTATCTCTACAAATTGATTGTAGGTAATTGGATAAAAATATGGATTTTGGTTTTTTTCTTTTTGAGACGGAGTCTCGCTCTGTCACCCAGGCTGGAGTGCAGTGGCCAGATCTCAGCTCACTGCAAGCTCCGCCTCCCGGGTTCACGTCATTCTCCTGCCTCAGCCTCCCAAGTAGCTGGGACAGGTGCCTGCCACCTCACCTGGCTAGTTTTTTTGTATTTTTTAGTAGAGACAGGGTTTCACCGTGTTAGCCAGGATGTTCTCAATCTCCTGACCTCATGATCCACCCGTCTCGGCCTCCCAAAGTGCTGGGATTACAGGCTTAAGCCACCACGCCCGGCCCAGAATATGGATTTTGTAACTGCTACTATCCTTATATCATTTTTTACATCTTACCCCACCTACCTGGAATTTTTTATTAGGGGTTTTCTTGTCCATATCCCCCTTAGAATCCTTGAGTGGCTCACCAAAGCTTTGATGACAAGACTCAAACTCCTTATACACAGCTCAGGGGCCTCTTCTGTGTAATTTCTCATCATTCGCACCTACCTAGACCTCAACTACCTTGACCTTCCAGGATTACTGAACTATTTGTAGCTTTCAGGGCTGCTGAATTGTACATGTCCTTGCTTTTTGTCTACTTGAATGTTCTTTCCTTCTCCCTATAAATGGTCCTTTCCCAAGATAATTCCCATTCATCCTTCAAAACCCAGCTCACTTACCACCTCCTCCGTGAGACCTTCCTTGGCCAGAGTTTTCTCATTGTCTTTCCTCTGTGGTCCCACAGCTCCCTGGGCTTATTTCTATCATAGCATTTATCACACATTTCTTGTAGTTGTCTATTTTCCAGCCAACCCCCATTAGACTGTACTTTCTTTTGGGGACAAACACTGGGTATTATTTATCATTTTGTCACCAGGATCTGGCACATGAAAGAGGGCTGATAAAGTTTGACAAATGAATGAATGAATGAATGAATGAATGAATGAATAAAACTAAATCCATATACTCCAGCTTTAGGCATTTGAATAGGGACTACCTGATCACTTGCTGCGCATGCACCTGTGACCTAAGACAGAGCTATACAAAATGCAGGACTCCCTTTCAAACTGCTGAAAAGATTAAGGCACTCCTGCCCACACCCTGCCAAGCAGGCTTTCAAGCCTGCAGTTGCTTTTTTTTTTTTTTTTTTTTTTTGAGACAGAGTTTTGCTCTTGTCACCCAAGCTGGAGTGCAATGGCATGATCTCGGCTCACTGCAACCTCCTTCTCCCAGGTTCAAGCAATTCTCCTGCCTCAACTTCCTGACTAGCTGGGATTATAGGCACCCGCAACCATGCCCAGCTAATTTGTGTATTTTTAGTAGAGATGGGGTTTCACCATGTTGGCCAGGCTGGTCTCAAAATCCTGACCTCGAGTGATCCGCTGCCTTGGCCTCCCAAAGTGCTGGGATTTTACAGGAGTGAGCCACCATGCCTGGCCCCAAACTTTTTTACTCTGTAACAGTCTTCCAGTTGATCCTCCTGTGTAATATCACGGTTTCCAGAAAGGGCATTTTCCCTTCCTGCTACCCATGTCCTCCAGTGAATAAGCATGGACAGGCAGGATTTCCATCAAAACCCAGCCCTGCTGCCCCTTGATCACTTCATCCGCTTGCCTAGACCAATGCCTGGAGCATGCAGAATATCAGCCAGCAGATGTTATTGCCCAGGTAACCAAAGCTCTTGACCTTACCTATATTCAAATTTACATGAGGTACTAGGTGTGAAAACACTTTGTAAAATGCTGAAATGATGGTTCAAGGTAATAGTTCTTGACCAGAGAGATGGCATAGGAATAATGCAACATGTTATTAAATATATATTGACACCCAGCTGTGTGAAAGGCTGTATACACACACATTTTCACTGTAATTTTTAGTCCCTAATATTGTAAAACATACCATATTCAATACAGCCTGCAAGTCATGGTCACATATCCAGGACATGGAACCAATCAAGTGTTGTGAAACACCTTCTGTCCTTCTTACTCTCCTCTTGCTTTCAAAGCTCTCTATGATCTGATTGCACCTTCCTTACTTAGCCTCGTTTCTCCTTGTTCTGTCAAGGCCTCATCAGTCCATGGAAAGCACAGGTCCTCCCTGCATTTGGGGATGTCCTCCTTCTTCCAGGAGTGCTTGCCTCTCATCCCTCCACTATCCAGAGTTCCTCTATTGTTTCTGACCCACTTCAAGTGTCACCCCCAACACAAACCTTTCCCTGCAACTCAAGCCATTTGGTACAGAGGGAGAACATACCCTGCCTCACTCCATGCATGCGTATATTGCAAAAGCATATGGCTTCACAGATGTCAGGCGCTGGTGAGCTCCCGGAGGCCAAAATAGCAACGTATATAGCCATGCACCCCCCATCACTTCACACAGTGTCCAGTATATTCTAGTTGCTCCACAGACATATGCTGATGGATAAGGATCCTGGTAGAACATGACCCTGAGCCTAAAATCAAAGGTGGACACAGGCAGAGTCTACCCTTCTCATGGGATCATTGTGGAAGTGAGGTTTTATCCCTGTCTCTCTTGTGAACATGGCGCTAGGAGAGGTCGCCCACAAAGACGATGTTCTATCTCATTACCAATTCAGTTCCTATGGCAGCCCTTGCCAGGGCCCTTAATTTCTTGTGTTAAAACAACAAACGAGGTGGCCCAAGCACAATCTCTAATAGGTAGCATGGGTCAACAATTATTCATTTGTACTAGTGCTTTTCGCATGATGGGCTGGGATGAAAATTTGTCCTCTTCCTAGCAAGAGCTATAAATTAGTTTTATGCCACTGTTAAACCCAGAGGCAAAAAAGGAAGGGATTGGAAGTGGGGGAGGGTCAGCGAATAAGGCCTGGCTGCTTCCAGCAACAAAGCAAGCTGCTTTTTGGGCCATGCGAACAAGGAAGGTCGGGGGCGGGTAGCAGAGGTCAAGAGATTGGGCCCAAAAGAAATTGATGTAGTGACTCTGAGAAAAGACAGCAAATTCTTTGAGGCTCTGAACTACATTTTATTTTTCTTTTCATCCACAATATCTGGCAGGTTTGCTGAATCAATGAACAAATAAATAATTGGATGCATGAAGCAATTGTGTCTCTCTTAGCTAGGTTTGAATAAAACCAATTATGCTACATTCATATGAGTTCTCCAAGGCCAATGGAGCCACTAAAAATAATGGTGTTCAGCTACATCTCTTGATGCGTATTGTTCCACAAGATATCAAGTAGAAAAAAAAAAACAAAACAGTTTACAAGACTACAAGTGCAATATTTAGTCATTTATGTCGAAAATAGCATTGAAAAAAGAACACGCCAAAATGTTAACAGTGGTACTATCAGGATGGTGCTATTCTGAGGGTTTTGTAGTCTCTTCTTTATACTATGCAGAATATTCTAAATATTTTGTGAGAATACATGATCGCCTAATCAGAAAAAAATAAGTTTAAAAACAATATGTCATCAACCCATAGTTATCTGTGCTAGAAAGAGAAAAAGAGAACAGTGATGTGGATCATCTAGAAGATGGAAAAAATCACCCATGCTTGACTTTGGAATATGTTACATACATTTTCCCCCGAGAAGATTTATCTTCCTAATTATGCTTTGCTCTTTACTTAATATTAGGATTAGTTCTAACTCCCTGAGCTCCCCTGCCAACTAAATGAGCTGAGCTGGTTGGCAGGGAAAAGTCAGCTTGGAATGAAATGAAATATGAGCTGCAGATAATCCACATGGGGATAATTGAGTGCTGGCTGCTTGCAGGGAGAGGAGCGGGAAGCCTGGGGCACAGCGCCCACACTCTGCAGCCAGAATCTGGAGAATCAAAGCCCACCTCCCCTACCACCAACCCCCAGTCCTTGGGAAAGACCTTCCTCCATCCTGCACTCCAGTGTCCCTGGGTACAAACTGCTTGTGATAATGATGCCCACCTCCTGGAGGTCACATGAGGATTAAGTGAGATGAGGCATGTGATGTGCTTAGAACAGACACTCAGCAGGTGTCTGTCAGAACCATTCCGTATTTCAAGCACGCTCTTCCATGATTTGCATCCATATGATACTTTCTTCCAAATGGATCTCACCATTTAAAACACATTTTAACGCATTCTTCCTATTATCCAGGAGGGAGGCAGATATCATCGTTCTTATTCTATCGACATGGAAATTAAGGTCTGAAAAAAGTGAAAGGAACTATCCTTGGTCATGTAAGCAGTGGAAGACCTGGACCCATATCTCCATTTGTCATGCACCTTCATGCCACGTGCCCCTGCCCCAACCCCATCTGTCTCTTTATGCCTCAATTCACTGTCTTAGTCAATGCAGGGAAATTGAAGTTTCATCCTGAGGCCTGTCTATAAAGACTTGTGAAGATTACCCAGGGAATTACTGTTAAGTGCTTGGCCAGGATCTAGTGCTGTGGAAACTCAGAGTTCTGGCAGTGGGGAGGAACTGAAGAGGCCCTGGTTCATTCTGACTACTTGTCGTGAGGCTGGTACATTAGTAGATCTGGGATGGAGGACTTGTCATTTCCGTGTTTACAGAGGAAGGCTTTAGTGCCATCACCAATTTGTCTTCCAGAAGAATTAGTCACCAAAATAAGAATCATGGAAGAAGATAGGACAATTTGCACTTGGACCAGTTGAAAGATAAACTTTGGTACATCATAATTTTTCAAAATGTATTTGTGCACACAGCAATTCCTGAATCAGGAAGCTCCAAACCAAAAGTGGTTCGGGGCTTTGCTGGAGGTGACTGCAGGGAGAGCTTCTATAGGGCCAGTGCCAAAGTGAGCAAAGCCATGATTAGACTGGTTACAGTTAGAGCATTGCCTCATCTGGACAGTTCCAGTGGGAAGTTCAAGACAATTTAACTAAATACCAGTTGGCTCCATGTGATTGGTAGTCTAAATTACCTCACATTTGATTACATTAAAAGACCTCTCCAAGATACTGGACAGGATATCATCCTGAACGTTCCCCTACAAAGCCTGTCCTGACTCCCGGAAGCAATTCCTCCCCCTACTAGAAAAGGAAGCTCTCTGAGGATAGGGACGCAACAAATCACACAACAAATACAAATTCATCACTCACCATGTGCTCTGTTCACCATTTTATACCCATCATCTCCCATTGCACATAGTGAGTGATGAATTTGTATTTGTTGTGTGATTGATTGAATGAATGGATTTACTGTGTAACAGCAGAATGGGATGGAAATCAATGGGCCCTGCTGAAAAGCGTGATATTTATTTGTTTGTGTATTACCATTTAAAACTAAAAAAGAGGAAGCTGCTTCTAAATTCTAAACATGAAAACCCAATTAAACTAAATAGTAGGGAATTACGAGTAGCCATACAAATGGAGAATTTATTAATTAAAGTGAAGTTCTCTCTTAACAAATGAATTTAAATACTGTTAAAAGAAAGAAGATAAACTTCCCATTTTCTGCTTAAGAATTTCCTCGCAGCTCTGCTTCCCCTCTGCCCCTAGTGAAGTCCTGTGTTACCAAGCTGTCTGCAAGGGGACACTGCATGACTAACAAATCAAGGTGTTCCCTCCCTGGAATAGGGCAGCCCTATTACCGCCATCATGAAAGTAACTATGGACCCTGCAGGGATTTGTTGTTAAGGAATCAGTGTTAGAAAGAGATGTCTGAGGTTATTAAGAATATGCTATTGGATTCCTAAAGGGATGTTAGGGCTTTTGTGAAGGAAGAAGGATGCTCAGCATAATGGCAGTGGGCAAGGATGAGTGGATCTAGCTGCTTGCCCTTCACAGTGAGGTCTGTGACCTAGCAGCTCTGACATCCTTGAGAGCTGGTTAGAAATGCAGAACCTCAACCCCATGCCAGACCTGCTGCATCAGAGTGTGCATTTTAACAGGATGCCCAGGTGATTTGCGTGCACCCTGCACGGCGTTTCAGAATTGTTGGTCTAACCCTCTCCGCAGACTCACGAATGGAGAGTTTCGCGGCCTGTGTAGCTGCAAGGGAAGTTATGAGAGATTTCTCCAAGTGCAGGACAGAAAATCAAGTGCTTTGGATCCATTGAAGCTGTGTATGTACCTTCCCTTCTACAATATCCCCTTAGAGGATGGGGAAATGCAGACAGAGAGGAAGAAAGTCCAGCCTTCAGGATGATCCTGGAGGTCACCCAAGCTGCAGGCATTACGCAGGCTGGAGCAAACCTGGTCTGGGAGAAGGCTGAGCTAGAGCCTGGGGACTTAATCTCCTTCCCCTTGGGCTAATTGGAGAGCATGGCACTCTTGTAGCAACTGAATACCTCCAATGGGGGAAATGTGAACAAAATAGAACCAATGTTGAAATGTAGTCATGGTGAATTGTGTTAAAAAAAAAAAAAAAAATCCTACATGGAGACTATTAGAATTGCCTTGAAGTAGATTAGGCTAATTATCTTAGCAGACACTAATAAACTTGTTCCTTAGAGATACTCAGTGACTATAATAACCCAAAGATGAATATTGGATGAATGAATTATTAGGGACTGGCCAGCCTGCCAGCCTCCCAAGCCCTGGGGGCAGGAATTCTCCCTTCTGCCTTCCCATCCCTGCCCCCCAAGCCTAAGATTTTTATTAAATATGTACCCAGCTACTGGCAAAGATTGAGAGTCAATAAAACACCTGCCCCCACCTCGCTTAAGGGGATTTACTTGGAGCTGTCAGCAGCTTTTTGTGGCTGCTGTGTCCCTCAGTTTGGGGTGAGGAGAGCCACATTGCAGAGAGGAGGAGCCATTCATTCAGCAAGGCATTTACACAAAGTCAGCGTGCACCTCCTGTGACACTACAACCAGGCCATGGCACTAGTGTCGGTCCATAGCCCGTGAGTCTAATCTCAGAGAGGAGCTTTCTGCCTCTAGGACCAAAGGGCAAGGCCTGTGCCACTCCAGGCATGGCATGAACACCTTCAGCACCTTATCTTCTGGTTTCCAGGTCCTGTGTCTCCCTGGGAGTGTCAGCCATGACCCTGCATTTCTAAGCCGGGGAGCTTATGCTCCCTGGGCCCGTCCCTGATCTGACTCTCATCCCCATCCTCCAATCCCCCTGGCTACTGGTATCACAGGCAACCTGATGCAACCAGACCTACAGACGGGCCAAATGAACAAGTGAAATAATGAAAGAAAAGACTCCCTAGGGTTCTTGAGTCCCATGAAATATGTCCATTTAACACTGACCTGAAGGCAACGGCCACTTACATCCATTCTCTGTGTCTCTTTCTTTCATTCTATTTTGTTTTTCGATGTATAGCATGCAGTGAAGTACACAGATCTTAAGTGTATTCCTTGATGGATTTTTACACATATATATATAAATACATATATACATATCCACAGAGCCACCACCCACCCAGACCACAAATTATAACATATGCAGCCCTCAGGGGCTCCCTCAGATCCCACCAAGTCAATATGTCCATGCACAAAGATAACCACTGTTCAAGCTCTGTCACTATAGATCAGTTTTACGTTTTTGAACTTCGAACAAAATTCTTAAACACGTACTCTTCTGTGTCTAGCTTTTTAAAAAATTCAACATGTTTTTGAGATCCATGTTGTTGGGTATAGCAGTAGCTCATTCTTTTTTTATAGTAGCATGATATTCCATTGTGTAGATATATCACAATTTACCCATTAGAAGAACATTTAGGTGACTGTTAGATTTTGGTTATTATGAATTAGTGCTGCTGTAAACATTCGTGTGCATGTTTTCTGATCACATAATGCTCATATCTGTCAGGTATTGATTACAACTGTGAAGGGGCTCAGATCTTACCCCCCTATTTGCAAGCTCACAGGGTGACCTGCTACAGTTTCATGGATGCTGGTAGAAGACATGAGGCTCCTGCATCAGAGATGAAGGGGTGCAAAGCGTCAGCTTGTGCCAAGCAGCTAGCCCTGACAGGCTAGGAACTCAAGGCACAAATGTACAAGCAGTATACTCTTTATGTGACCATGCCAAGCTGTCAGGGGAGTTTATCTTAATAAACAGGCCCCAGTCTATACAGAGGCATTTGTTATCTCAACCTCTGTTGCCTGCTGAGTGCTGGGAAACTCTCATACTAGTATCACCTGCTTGGTGTCACACATTAGCAGGTCTGTGACATCCCACATGGTGCCATGAGGAATGTGGGTGACTGAGATGCTGTTCACATAAACATCATCTTTAAATGCTTGTGGCAACAAGGGTCTCTGGGTTTCTTTGTGTATCTCTGGGAGTGAGCTTCTTGGATCATGGGGCTCACATCTTCTGTACCCACTCTGGGAATGCCATAGTGTTTTCAATGGGAAAATTACCTCTGGGTCTCTCCATGAAAGGCTTATTGGTTTGAGTCATGTTTGGAATAAATAAATTAGCTGTATTCAAAAGGAAGATTTTTTAAGATGAGCTTTCATTCTAAACAACTACTGGTTATCTATGGAAAGATCAAAATAACATTTTTTTAAAAAGGAGAGACACAGTGACCTATAATGACTAATCTTAGAAACTTGCTTAGCAAGATTTAAAAACAAAAAAACAAAAAAACAAAAAAAAAAACATGGTCCTGGTGAGAATTGCTAGAAGGCCTCAAGGGAGACATGGAAGGACATTAGTGTTTTTATGATTTAATCTTATTCATACATGATCCTAGAAATTATGGAGAGTGCATTTCCTTAGCTTACACCTCAATCAGCTAGATGTGTATATTAGTTCATTCTCTCACTGCTAATAAAGACACACCTGACACTGGGTAATTTATAAAGAAAAAGAGGTTTGGCCGGGCGCGGTGGCTCAAGCCTGTAATCCCAGCACTTTGGGAGGCCGAGACGGGCGGATCACGAGGTCAGGAGATCGAGACCATCCTGGCTAACACGGTGAAACCCCGTCTCTACTAAAAAATAAAAAAAAATTAGCCGGGCGAGGTGGCGGGCGCCTGTAGTCCCAGCTACTCGGGAGGCTGAGGCAGGAGAATGGCGGGAACCCGGGAGGCGGAGCTTGCAGTGAGCTGAGATCCGGCCACTGCACTCCAGCCCGGGCAACAGAGCAAGACTCCGTCTCAAAAAAAAAAAAAGAAAAAGAAAAAGAGGTTTAATGGACTCAGTTTCACATGACTGGGGAAGCCTCACAATCGAGGCAGAAGGTGAAGGAGGAGCAGAGGCACGTCTTACATGGTGGCAGGCAAGAGAGTGTGTGGAGGGGAACTGCCCTTTATAAAACTATCGGATCTCATGAGACTTATTCGCTATCACAAGAATAGCATGGTAAAAACCCATTCCCATGATTCAATTACCTCCCACCAGGTCCCTCTCACAACATGTGGGGATTATGGGAGCTACAATTCAAGATGAGATTTGGTGGCGGGGGTGGGGTGAGGACACAGCCAAACCACATCACTGTGCAATAATGATGACAATGACAATGATAATAACATCTACTGCTTATGCCTTCTTGCTCTGGACTAAGCACTGTACAATGTCCTTTGTATCTCTGGTATTAGCACATGGGTATAGAGTTGATAATCATCCTCGGAAGGACCTATAGGCTACATCCATTTGTGTGTAGACTCAGTATTTCCTGATAGCAAGGCCATTCCCAGTCTACAGTGCCTGTAGTCCCAGCTACTCGGGAGGCTAAGGCAGGAGAATCACTTGAACTCCGGAGGCGGAGGATGCAGTGAGCCGAGGTCACACCACTGCACTCCAGCCTGGGCGACAGAGTAGACTGTATCTCAGAAAAAAAAAGTGTCAGGAGGGCCACACAGCTTCTGAAGGTGCTAGGGAAGAATTCCTCCTTGCTTCTTCCAGTTCCGGTGGGTCCAGGTGTTCCTTGGATTGCAGCCACATCACTCCAATCTCTACCTCCATCTTCACATGGCCTTCTCCTCTTCGTCTGTGTCTTCTTCTCTTCTGTCTTTTCTAAGAACACTGTCCTTGGATTTAGGGCCCAGCTGAACAATCCACAATGATCTCATCTCAAAGTCTTTAACTTAGTTACATCTATAAAGACAATTTTTGCAAATAAGGTCACATTCACAGGTTCTGGGGATTAGGATGTGAACACATCTTTTGAGGGCAGTCTTCTAACCTATCATAACTAGTTAGAAGACTATTGTGTAGCCCAGAGAAGCAATGAGGGTGAGTGCTGTCAGATGGTGAGAAGTGGTTGAATTGTGTTAGGGTAATAGGTCAACAGGGAGGAGTCATTTATTCATGCTCTCCCCACATACTTACTGGGTACCTACCATGTTCCAATCACTGTGCTGATACTTCAGATACAGTGGGGAAGAAATACAGTACTCACCCACCTGGAGCCCTTGTTGTGGTCCAGCAGGAAGACTAGATGTTGAACAAGTTTGTTGCATGTTTTAAGGGAGCATGCAACATACAGACCTGTCCTAGTCAGAATAAGGAACCCCTGAAGGATGAACACAACTTAATCTGGGGATAGGGAACACAGAGGGCAGAGAGTTCTGGCAGAGAGAGCTGAAACTGGAGTTCCTGGTCACGACATTTTTGAAGAACTCAGAGAAACAAGGATGGCATGTGGCCTGGAGGTATCAGATTGTTTCGGGCCACCCAGGACACACCTCTGCCCACTTGTAACCTGCTAACACATCTGCTTCTGCAGTTTGCATTTGCATGTGTAACCATTTGCAGCAACCTGCCTCTCAAAGGTCACGGCACTGACTCCAGCCACAACAGTGTGAGCAACAGTCTTGCCCACAATCTGAGGGTATCCAGATTGGCGGGATAATCTCTGGACATGGTGTCCAGTCACTGCTGTAGTTCTAAAGTCATCCTAAAGAAAGGCTCATAGTTAATGTGGCTTTGGGTAATAAAAAGGTTAACCTTTAAACTGCTCACGCAGGCCCCAGGTTTCACTTGCCAATTACGGATATGAAAGTCTAACTACACAAAAAGTTGCTTTGACGAAAAAGTCTTTCATCTACAAGATTGATTAGATTCATTAGCATACTCAAAACTCCACAGATGAAAAGCAGAGCCAAAGAATAGAGACAGGGCAACATTCCTTTTTGTGGTTTGACTGCAAGCCTGCCCCCAAGATTTGCAAGATGGGAGGCAAAAGTACACATGGTGGTCCACATACTGTCTATATAAATACTCAAAAAGGAAAAAACAAGGTATGAGACTCTCAAAATACATTCTGTCCTCCTACCTTAATAATTATACCTTCATGGCCAGGCATGGTGGCTCATGCCTATAATCATAGCGCTTTGGGAGGCCGAGGCAGGAGGATCACTTGAGGCCAGTAGTTCGACACCAGCCTGGCCAACATGGTGAAATCCCGTCTCTACTAAAAATACAAAACTTAGCCGGGCATGGTGGCACCTGTCTGTAATCCCAGCTACTTGGGAGGTTGAGGCAGGAGAATTGCATGAACCCAGGAGGTAAAGGTTGCAAGGAGCCAAGATTATGCCATTGCACTCCAGCCTGGGGGACAAGAGCGAAACTCCATCTCAAAAAAAAATAAAATTATACCTTCATAATGAGTCACATGGCGGCAGCTCCCAGGTGGCAACCTGTCTCACTTTCTTCCTAACCCGGCTTCATCCTGGGTTTTGATGAGTCTCTTACAAAGGCAAGCGAACACCCCAGCCCACACATTCAAGCTCTGCTTATACCCCCACCCCCGAAATCATCACCCATTGGCCATATCTCCCACATCTAATGGTCTGCCTTCCAGAAGATGGATCCCAGAAAGAGCAGGGGCTGCAGGAAGCTGACTTAGAGACACTGGGTAGGGAATTCCAGCATCCCACTTACGCAGAGTGTGGTCTAGAGGGTGGGCTCTGGGGTTCTGTGTGGGTACAACCCATTAGCTCCTCATCTCATGGGTAGGGACAGCTGGAGGAGCTACAGTAATCTTTGGTTGGGTTAAAGTTACCTCCTGGTGATTATTAACAGAAAATGGATAAGGAAGTGAGACGGCATCCAGCCTTTTTAGCTCAGGGGTCCTGCCGAGGTGCAAGAGGGGAACATGGGCCTAGAGCAATCTGGGAGGTGGCCAGATTGATTTGCTGAGTTAACCCAGCAATCTGTCCTTCCTAAATTGGGAGAAGCAATTCATTACTGAAAAAGTAAATGCCTGAGGCATCAAGTAATCTCAGTAAAAAGTAAAAGCAAAGCAAGTACCTCTCTGGCAGGAGAAATTTCTTCTTCAAAGTTTTTATCATACTTCTCACACTGGCAGGTGGGGCACATGTCAGTACCCTCCTCTTGGTCAGGGTCAAATGCAGCTTCTGTGTCCCATCACTGTTGGATTCTGGGTGAGGAGCTGCCAGGGCACCTTCCTGAGGAGCTCACAGTCATGGACACTTGGCCACATGGACACACACACACCGTATTTCTATAGCACCTGAAATGGAAGGGTAGGGGACAGAGCCTCTGACTGAAGACAAACAGCCTTTCCACTGATATGGTCCAAAACAGGGATCTGTTTATGAATCATTCATTCATTCATTTAAGCAGCATGTATTAAAAGTAATGGCAAAGACCGCAATTACTTTTGCACTAACCTAACATTTATTGAGAGTCTACTACGTGTCAGACAATGCAAGTCCATCACTGCACTAAACACTGGGCAGACTTAATACAACCTCTGCCCTCAATGACTTCCAACCTAGTTGAGGAGAAAAGGCTACCAATTAGTGATTTTCTTTTCTTGTTTTTCTTTTTTTTTTTTTGAGACAGGGTCTCACTCCATGCTCAGGCTGGAGTGCAGTGGCATGATCTCAGCTCACTGCAGCCTCAACCTTCTGGGCTAACCTGATCCTCCCACCTCAGTCTCTGAGTAGCTGGGACCACAGCTGCCTGGCTAATTTTTTTTTTTTTTTTTTATACTTTAAGTTCTAGAGTACATGTGCATAACGTGCAGGTTTGTCACATATGTATACTTGTGCCATGTTGGCGTGCTGCACCCATCAACTCGTCAGCACCCATCAACTCGTCATTTACATCAGGTATAACTCCCAATGCAATCCCTCCCCCCTCCCCCCTCCCCATGATAGGCCCCAGTGTGTGATGTTCCCCTTCCCGAGTCCAAGTGATCTCATTGTTCAGTTCCCACCTATGAGTGAGAACATGCAGTGTTTGGTTTTCTCTTCTTGTGATAGTTTGCTGAGAATGATGGTTTCCAGCTGCATCCATGTCCCTACAAAAGACACAAATTCATCCTTTTTTATGGCTGCATAGTATTCCATGGTGTATATGTGCCACATTTTCTTAATCCAATCTGTCACTGATGGACATTTGGGTTGATTCCAAGTCTTTGCTATTGTGAATAGTGCTGCAATAAACATACGTGTGCATGTGTCTTTATAGCAGCATGATTTATAATCCTTTGGGTATATACCCAGTAATGGGATGGTTGGATCATATGGTACTTCTAGTTCTAGATCCTTGAGGAATTGCCATACTGTTTTCCATAATGGTTGAACTAGTTTACAATCCCACCAACAGTGTAAAAGTGTTCCTATTTCTCCACATCCTCTCCAGCACCTGTTGTTTCCTGACTTTTTAATGATCGCCATTCTAACTGGTGTGAGATGGTATCTCATTGTGGTTTTGATTTGCATTTCTCTGATGGCGAGTGATGATGAGCATTTTTTCATGTGTCTGTTGGCTGTATGAATGTCTTCTTTTGAGAAGTGTCTGTTTATATCCTTTACCCAGTTTTTGATGGGGTTGTTTGTTTTTTTTTCTTGTAAATTTGATTCAGTTCTTTATAGGTTCTGGATATTAGCCCTTTGTCAGATGAGTAGATTCCAAAAATTTTCTCCCATTCTATAGGTTGCCTGTTCACTCTGATGGTAGTTTCTTTTGCTGTGCAGAAGCTCTTTAGTTTAATTAGATTCCATTTGTCAATTTGGGCTTTTGTTGCCCTTGCTTTTGGTGTTTTAGACATGAAGTCCTTGCCCATGCCTATGTCCTGAATGGTATTACCTAGGTTTTCTTCTAGGGTTTTTATGGTATTAGGTCTAACATTTAAGTCTCTAATCCATCTTGAATTAATTTTCGTATAAGGAGTAAGGAAAGGATCCAGTTTCAGCTTTCTACTTATGGCTAGCCAATTATCCCAGCACCATTATTAAATAGGGAATCCTTTCCCCACTTCTTCTTTTTCTCAGGTTTGTCAAAGATCAGATGGCTGTAGATGTGTGGTATTATTTCTGAGGACTCTGTTCTGTTCCATTGGTCTATATCTCTGTTTTGGTACCAGTACCATGCTGTTTTGGTTACTGTAGCCTTGTAGTATAGTTTGAAGTCAGGTAGCGTGATGCCTCCAGCTTTGTTCTTTTGACTTAGGATTGTCTTGGAGATGCGGGCTCTTTTTTGGTTCCATATGAACTTTAAAGCAGTTTTTTCCAATTCTGTGAAGAAAGTCATTGGTAGCTTGATGGGGATGGCATTGAATCTATAAATTACCTTGGGCAGTATAGCCATTTTCACGATATTGATTCTTCCTATCCATGAGCATGGTATGTTCTTCCATTTGTTTGTGTCCTCTTTTATTTTACTGAGCAGTGGTTTGTAGTTCTCCTTGAAGAGGTCCTTTACATCCCTTGTAAGTTGGATGCCTAGGTATTTTATTCTCTTTGAAGCAATTGTGAATGGAAGTTCATTCATGATTTGGCTCTCTGTTTGTCTGTTACTGGTGTGTAAGAATGGTTGTGATTTTTGCACATTAATTTTGTATCCTGAGACTTTGCTGAAGTTGCTTATCAGCTTAAGGAGATTTTGGGCTGAGACAATGGGGTTTTCTAAATATACAATCATGTCATCTGCAAACAGGGACAATTTAACTTCTTCTTTTCCTAACTGAATATCCTTTATTTCTTTCTCTTGCTTGATTGCCCTAGCCAGAACTTCCAACACTATGTTGAATAGGAGTGGTGAGAGAGGGCATCCCTGTCTTGTGCCAGTTTTCAAAGGGAATTTTTCCAGTTTTTGCCCATTCAGTATGATATTGGCTGTGGGTTTGTCATAAATAGCTCTTATGATTTTGAGATACGTTCCATCAATACCGAATTTATTGAGAGATTTTAGCATGAAGGGTTGTTGAATTTTGTCAAAGGCCTTTTCTGCATCTATTGAGATAATCATGTGGTTTTTGTCTTTGGTTCTGTTTATATGCTGGATTACGTTCATTGATTTGCGTATGTTGAACCAGCCTTGCATCCCAGGGATGAAGCCCACTTGATCATGGTGGATAAGCTTTCTGATGGGCTGCTGGATCTGGTTTGCCAGTATTTCATTGAGGATTTTTGCATCGATGTTCATCAGGGATATTGGTCTAAAATTCTCTTTTTTTGTGTCTCTGCCAGACTTTGATATCAGGATGATGTTGGTCTCATAAAATGAGTTAGGGAGGATTCCCTCTTTTTCTATTGATTGGAATAGTTTCAGAAGGAATGGTACCAACTCCTCCTTATACCTCTGGTAGAATTCAGCTGTGAATCCATCTGGTCCTGGACTTTTTTTGGTTGGTAGGCTATTAATTATTGCCTCAATTTCAGAGCCTGCTATTGGTCTATTCAGGGATTCAGCTTCTTCCTGGTTTAGTCTTGGGAGAGTGTAAGTGTCCAGGAAATTATCCATTTCTTCTAGATTTTCTAGTTTATTTGCGTAGAGGTGTTTATAGTATTCTCTGATGGTAGTTTGTATTTCTGTGGGGTCGGTGGTGATATCCCCTTTATCATTTTTTATTGCGTCTATTTGATTCTTCTCTCTTTTCTTCTTTATTAGTCTTGCTAGTGGTCTATCAATTTTGTTGATCTTTTCAAAAAACCAACTCCTGGATTCATTGATTTTTTGGAGGGTTTTTTGTGTCTCTATCTCCTTCAGTTCTGCTCTGATCTTAGTTATTTCTTGCCTTCTGCTAGCTTTTGAATGTGTTTGCTCTTGCTTCTCTAGTTCTTTTAATTGTGATGTTAGAGTGTCAATTTTAGATCTTTCCAGCTTTCTCTTGTGGGCATTTAGTGCTATAAATGTCCCTCTACACACTGCTTTAAATGTGTCCCAGAGATTCTGGTATGTTGTATCTTTGTTCTCATTGGTTTCAAAGAACATCTTTATTTCTGCCTTCATTTTGTTGTGTACCCAGTAGTCATTCAGGAGAAGGTTATTCAGTTTCCATGTAGTTGAGCAGTTTTGATTGAGTTTCTTAGTCCTGAGTTCTAGTTTGATTGCACTGTGGTCTGAGAGACTGTTATCATTTCTGTTCTTGTACATTTGCTGAGGAGTGCTTTACTTCCAATTATGTGGTCAATTTTGGAATAAGTGTGATATGGTGCTGAGAAGAATGTATATTCTGTTGATTTGGGGGTGGAGAGTTCTGTAGATGTCTATTAGGTCTGCTTGCTGCAGAGATGAGTTCAATTCCTGGATATCCTTGTTAACTTTCTGTCTCGTTGATCTGTCTAATGTTGACAGTGGAGTGTTGAAGTCTCCCATTATTATTGTATGGGAGTCTAAGTCTCTTTGTAAGTCTCTAAGGACTTGCTTTATGAATCTGGGTGCTCCTGTATTGGGTGCATATATATTTAGGATAGTTAGCTCTTCCTGATGAATTGATCCCTTTACCATTATGTAATGGCCTTCTTTGTCTCTTTTGATCTTTGATGGTTTAAAGTCTGTTTTATCAGAGACTAGGATTGCAACCCCTGCTTTTTTTTGTTCTCCATTTGCTTGGTAGATCTTCATCCATTTATTTTGAGCCTATGTATGTCTCTGCATGTGAGATGGGTCTCCTGAATACAGCAGACTGATGGGTCTTGACTCTTTATCCAGTTTGCCAGTCTGTGTCTTTTAATTGGAGCATTTAGTCCATTTACATTTAAGGTTAAGATTGTTATGTGTGAACTTGATCCTGCCATTATGATATTAACTGGTTATTTTGCTCGTTAGTTGATGCAGTTTCTTCCTAGCCTCCATGGCCTTTACATTTTGGCATGTTTTTGCAATGGCTGGTACCGGTTGTTCCTTTCCATGTTTAGTGCTTCCTTCAGGGTCTCTTGTAAGGCAGGCCTGGTGGTGACAAAATCTCTAAGCATTTGCTTATCTGTAAAGGATTTTATTTCTCCTTCACTTATGAAATTTAGTTTGGCTGGATATGAAATTATGGGTTTAAAATTCTTTTCTTTAAGAATGTTGAATATTGGCCCCCACTCTCTTCTGGCTTGTAGAGTTTCCGCCAAGAGATCTGCTGTTAGTCTGATGGGCTTCCCTTTGTGAGTAACCCAACCTTTCTCTCTGGCTGCCCTTACGATTTTTTCCTTCATTTCAACTTTGGTGAATCTGGCAATTATGTGTCTTGGAGTTGCCCTTCTCGAGGAGTATCTTTGTGGCGTTCTCTATATTTCCTGGATTTGAATGTTGGCCTGCCCTACTAGGTTGGGGAAGTTCTTCTGGATGATATCCTGAAGAGTGTTTTCCAACTTGGTTCCATTTTCCCCTCACTTTCAGGCGCCCCAATCAGACGTAGATTTGGTCTTTTTACATAATCCCATACTTCTTGCAGGCTTTGTTCATTTCTTTTTCTTCTTTTTTCTTTAGGTTTCTCTGCTCGCTTCATTTCATTCATTTGATCCTCAATCGCTGATACTCTTTCTTCCAGTTGATCGAGTCAGTTACTGAAGCTTGTGCATTTGTCACTTATTTCTCGTGTCATGGTTTTCATCTCTGTTTGTTTATGGCCTTCTCTGCATTAATTATTCTGGTTATCAATTCTTCCACTCTTTTTTCAAGATTTTTAGTTTCTTTGCACTGGGTACATAATTCCTCCTTTAGCTCTGAGAAGTTTGATGGACTGAAGCCTTCTTCTCTCATCTCGTCAAAGTCATTCTCCATCCAGCTTTGATCCGTTGCTGGCGATGAGCTGCGTTCCTTTGGAGGGGGAGATGCGCTCTTATTTTTTGAATTTCCAGCTTTTCTGCCCTGCTTTTTCCCCATCTTTGTGGTTTTATCTGCCTCTGGTCTTTGATGATGGTGACGTACTGATGGGGTTTTGGTGTGGGTGTCCTTCCTGTTTGTTAGTTTTCCTTCTAACAGTCAGGACTCTCAGCTGTAGGTCTGTTGGAGATTGCTTGAGGTCCACTCCAGACCCTGTTTGCCTGGGTGTCAGCAGCAGAGGCTGCAGAAGATAGAATATTGCTGAACAGCGAGTATACCTGTCTGATTCTTGCTTTGGAAGCTTCCTCTCAGGGGTGTACTCCACCGTGTGAGGTGTGGGGTGTCGGTCTGCCCCTAGTGGAGGATGTCTCCCAGTTAGGCTACTCAGGGGTCTGGGACCCACGTGAGCAAGCAGTCTGTCCGTTCTCAGATCTCAACCTCTGTGTTGGGAGATCCACCGCTCTCTTCAAAGCTGTCAGAGTTGCTTGCGTCTGCAGAGGTTTCTGCTGCTTTTTTGTTGTTGTTGTTGCTGTTGTTGTTTAGCTGTGCCCTGTCCCCAGAGGTGGAGTCTACAGAGACTGGCAGGCCTCCTTGAGCTGCTGTGAGCTCCACCCAGTTGGATCTTCCCAGGGCTTTCTTTACCTCCTTAAGCCTCAGCAATGGTGGGCGCCCCTCTCCCAGCCTCGCTGCTGCCTTGCGGTTAGATCACAGACTGCTGTGCTAGCAATGAGGAAGGCTCTGTGGGTGTGGGACCCTCCCGGCCAGGTGTGGGACATAATCTCCTGGTGTGCCCGTTTGCTTAAAGCGCAGTATTGGGTTGGGAGTTACCCGATTTTCCAGGTGTTGTGTGTCTCTGTTCCCCTGGCTAGGAAAAGGGATTCCCTTCCCCCTTGCGCTTCCCAGGTGAGGTGATGCCTCGCCCTGCTTCAGCTCTCGCTGGTTGGGCTGCAACAGCTGACCAGCACCGATTGCCCGGCACTCCCCAGTGAGATGAACCCAGTACCTCAGTTGATAATGCAGAAATCACCTGTCTTCTGTGTCGCTTGTGCTGGGAGCTGGAGACTGGAGCTGTTCCTATTTGGCCATCTTGCTCCGCCCCCTGCCTGGCTAATTTTTGTTTTTGTAGAGACGAGGTCATGTTGCTCAGGCTGATCTCAAATTCCTGGGCTCAAGTGATCCGCCCATCTCAGCCTCCCAAAGTGCTGGGACTACAGACATGAGCCTCTGCGCCTGGCCACAACTAGTGATTTTCAATGCAAGTTGAAATAAGTAGTGAGTTGTGTGGACAGACCTTAACTGCTGCTTAACTACTTCACAAGTCAGGTAAGGAGGCAGCATTCCTGTCTTACAGCACCTGATTGTCTCAGACAATGCCAGGTGGGACAGTGGCTGGCACACCTGAATGATATAAAGGACAGAACCAGTGTGATCTTCATATTGGAAGCTGTTACTAATGCATTGATCTGTGCTATGAATATGTGGCAAGCATACATCGCATGTCGGGCACTGTACTAGCAGTAAGGACACACGAACAATTAGTCCCTGTCCTGAAGGCACTCAGCAAGCAGGAAAATATTCATGGATAAATCAGCTAATACTTGCCAGCCAAGGTTAAGGATCTGGAAACTAAAGGACCCTAGGATCTCAGAAATGTATTTTTCTCTTCAGTGTCATCCACTTATTCCTTCCCATGTGACTGGCAAATGTGTTTATAAGAAGACCAGCTTGGTCAGGAGGCTTTTGAGATCATAGGATGGGTGTCTATGAAGACATCTGTATGGACCCTTTTCATCTGCATGGACCCATAGGTCTTGGTTTTAAGTAATTTTGTTCACAAAGTTGTCATCTTTTCAAAGCCACAGCCTATTAGCCTCTTTTCTAGCTAAACAATGGCAGAGATAGGTCAAGACTCAAGGCTTCTGTGTGTATTAAGCAATGTCTCCACCCTCAAGTTACATAATTTTGATCACCAGTAAAGAAAATGTGTGTGCAGTGGTATTTCACAGGCAATATGCCAATACAGTTAAGAAGTGGCATCAGAGCACCAGAAGTCCTGACTCAGCAGCTGGACACAGGATATTTAGGGAACCAGCTTTCAAGACCCATTCATAAAGTGAGAAATCTCTCTGCACTATTTTAACTAATCTTTACAGCTCGAAAACCACTAATTTCCTCAACTAGAGCCCACTTCTAGCATCTATTATGCTGATTAACAAACTACTAATTTCACCAACCAAAACATTTGTGGAAGTGTTAACTAGCAGCATCTGATGTGAATATGAAATATGGATACTAATTGAGGCCATTGCAGTCATTATCTCAGATATGGACTTTTCCAATACAATGTTAGGTGATTACCTTGATGTTTGAATTCCCGATTCAGGAATTGACAGGCCCTAGAGTATAGTTTAAAAATGCGTACGGTTTAGGCCGGGTGTGGTGGCTTATGCCTGTAATCCCAACACTTTGTGAAGTTGAGACAGGCAGATCACTTGAAGTCAAGACTTCGAGAGCAGCCTGGCCAACATGGTGAAACCCTGTCTCTACTAAAAATACAAAAATTAGCCAGATATGGTGGCAGGCACCTGTAATCCCAGCTACTCAGGAAACTGAGGCAGGAGAATCACTTGAACCTAGGAGGTGGAGGTTACAGTGACCCGAGATCACGTCGCTGCATTCCAGCCCGGGTGACAGAGTGAGACTCTGTCTCAAAATATAGATAGAAAGATAGATAAATAGATAGATTGATTGATTGATTTATAGATTTATATCACATTCTCTATACTAAAGTATTTTAAAGGAAATTGCAGAGATGCTCCTACTGTCCACATGAAGATCTCCTCCATCTACATAGCAAGAGCTGAATCTGGTATGGAGGAGAAGGAGTATAAGATACATTTTCTAATTAAGATGTTCCTGTCCCATGTGGTAAAAGTCTTACGGTTGTTTTCTCTCTTGGCTTAACTTATTTCTTACCTGTTTGGAAGCATCTAGAGTCCTTCTGAGTTTTGTGTGCAGGGCACAGTCCTGGAGCAGTCAGTTCTCCCTTCCTAGCAGACCTGACTCCCAGCTTGGCTCAGACGTGGACTTTACCTCAGTACCCTGATGCCTACCCTCCACCCCAACCTGCTCATTCTCGCTTTGTGTGAAATGCATCGATAGCATTGCTGCCTTCCCCACTTCACCCAGGACTAAAAACTTCAGTTAATTAATATTCACAAATAAGGGAATGAGCAAACTCGAAGCAAGTGCCTGCCACGTAGAATTGGGGGCAAAAGTCTCTTTCAGCTAAAATGCATGGCAATGTTCCTGGAAGCAAGTGGAAAGGAAAAGCAATCCTCTAAGTGAGTTTGCTGACCCCAGGGAGCAGAGGCCAGAGAAAGGGTCATGGGGTATTCCAGAGGCAGTTTTCGCCTTCAGAAGCCAGGATTTGGAGAGCCATTACCAACTATGGGAGTGTGGCTGATCAAATTAAGGAATGTGTTTTTAAATTCAATTACACCCTCAGTGGAAATGGTCTCACTAATGCATAGAGAAAGTATTATCCCCAGCCTATAAAGCCTAACATTGCTAAACCCAATTTTGCGCATTATTCTAAAGGTTAATTCAAGATCTCTCTTCCAAATGGGAAGTTAAACACAGCCAATGGAAGAAAGGCATCCACTGACTGACTGAGGGGTTTATCAGTCTGTAAGAGTTCATTAGTTTTAATTAGTGTAATCGCTAATGTTGCATTAACAGTTTAGTGAAGGAAAGTAATTACTCACACATCCACTGTATTAGATGGGAAGATTGGAATTCATATTCTGAAACAATTAGCATTTTGCCAATTAAACGAATCCCTTCTCCCTGCCAGCAGCCCTGTGACCTCACTCACCCGAGGATCGTTTAAATGAAACATATTTTGCATCAGAAGATGGAGCAGGAAGAAATAAAAAATTAAGGCTGCGTTTATTCTGAGCGCCTTCCCAGGGCACAGCAAGTACACAGGTCTCAATAAGTGTATCACGTTCCACTCTATTTGCATAGTTATTCACTTCAGGCTCTTTGGATTATACCCTTGGCTGCTTTGTAACATGGCAGCAATTAAAAAACAAAAAGCTAGTGGAAGATGAAGCCACAAGGAAGCATTGGGAGAGTCCAGGGGAATGACTGTTGCTGGGGTCTGCTGGTTAGATAAGGGTTGGGTCTTGCTGCTGGCCCCATTCTGAGCAGCAGCTTAGAGCAGGCTGTGCTGCTGGGCGTAGGGGGCATCGTGCTACCCACAGGAGCTCCCTAACGCACATAGCTGGGTCTCTTGGATAGTCCTGCTAATATCCACCGTGCACTGGGTGCCATCTCAGAGCCTCAGCTTGGCTTACAAGGCCTGGGCATGATGACCCAACATCTCCTCTCCATCTCCACCGGATTCCCTATCAGCCACTTGGGACTTCTTGTCACTTATTGAACATCCATGTTCTTTCATACCCAGCTCCTTCAAACCTGCTGTTTTCCCTGTCGGTGAGCCCTTTGCCTATTCTGCTAGAGAATTCACCCTTCACGCTTCAATTAGTTTAAATGTCACCTCACACTGGCTAGAACAGCTGCCTCCCCTACTTGGTGCTCTCAGAGCCCCTGGCGTACCCTGCATTTCTGCATTGCTTTCACACAATCACAGTGAGCTAGTGAAGCAGGAACAAGGAGCTTATTCTGTTCAGTATTCTCAGCCCCTCGCACATGATGGGTGGTGTGTACGTGTATGCTGAATGGCTTAATGAATTATAAGACATCTCTGTCTCTTCCCCTGCCATAAGCCCCATCAGAACTCAGCCCAAGAGCCCCAGCCTGTTCAAACCAGCAGCATCACATAAGATGCTGCAAGATATTGCAAGTGCAAATATCTCCATTCACCCATCTTCACCCATCTGCCTGACCCAGTACCACTTTCAAAGGGAGCCAACCTTTGCTGAGTGCACCTGCTGGACTCCCTTTGCTGGTAGGTTTCTGCATGGGTTTCACCAGTGGAAGGCACTGGCAGGGGGAGAGAGGAAGATCCAGGTATTTCTTCCCACTCCCTCCCTACTACTTTGACCTCCCATCTCTGACATTCGCTGACCAGGTCAGGACAGAGAAGATGGAAAATAGATCTGAGGAAGAATATGGAGAAATGGCAAAGAATAGGGGAAAGCCCAGAGGTTATTTGTAAATGGGGATTTCGGGACATTCTATCTGTCCTCACAGGTCAGCGCTGGGACTGGCGGTCCCAGGCCAAGTGT
The DNA here is from genome assembly GCF_003255815.1 of Theropithecus gelada. NCBI lineage: Eukaryota > Metazoa > Chordata > Mammalia > Primates > Cercopithecidae > Theropithecus > Theropithecus gelada. The sequence continues at coordinate 76,821,196 of NC_037685.1, read as the reverse complement.
GAGACTGGGTTCTCCAGGTTTTGTGGTGGCCTGTGCTCAGCCCAGATTGCTGCTCATGTGTGAAAGTGAGTTGATCAGAATGGAGACAGGCAGGCACAGACTGCAGTGGAGGGCTGTCAAGTCTTCACCCAAAACCACATCTAAATGGAAATGCCCTCTCGAGGTAACACTTGATAAAGTTGGTAACGCCGTTTTACAGGGATGCTCTCATTTGATCTTCTAACATGCCCTTGAGATAAATATTTTGCCAATAAGAGAACTGACTGAAGGCTGCTGGCCACGTAAACAGTGAAACAGATTAGTCTTTTGACCTCCAGCCTGTGATCTTCCCAGTCTACGATCTGTCACCGTTAACTGATCTGGGCCCTGTTCCCAGCTGCAGCCCTTATGAGCTGTGTGACTTGGGCCACTGACTGTCTCTCTGTGTCTCTGTTTGTTCATCTGTAAGACAAACATAAAATGTTTCTCTGTTGATTGTTGTAAAGACTGGGAGAGAGGGGCCTTCTCGGAGACTGGAAGAGGGACACCATCTGGGTTTTTCATGAGAGCCCAAGACCAGGTCCTCTTGAGTACAGGAGAAGTTGCCTGCCTACCAGGCCTGCAGACAGTGGGAAGGTCCATGGGAGGGTCCTGATCCTGGCTGATGGAAGGTGTGGGTCCTGGACTTCCTGCATGATCCCAGGAGAGGGGAGAAGCCCCCTCAACCCAGTCACTAAATGGCCCATGCCACCAGCAGGCAGGTGGGGACAAAGCCAGATTTTTATTTTTTAATAAGGAAATCGATCTTTTCTGTGAAAAATTAAATGAAATAATTATTTAAAAAATACCTCCTTTCCATAGCAGCTGACACTTAGAGATGCTACATACTAGTTAGTTTCCTTCCCCATACTTAACACTGAGGGGTAAGCCAGACTCATTGCTAGCAGGATTTTGGAACACAGCTTTTTCCTTCATAGCTGAAGACACACTGTTCCCCTTGGGGAAGGGGAACCAGGTGGAGTTGCAGGATGGAGGACAGCAGATTGCCCAGCAGCTCCCATCCAGGACAGGACAGGCGCTACTGGAAGAGCCCCTGTAGAACACACTTCTGGGGGAAAAATGCAGAAGCCAGCAGATGGAACTAACAACCGGAGAGTATAGCTGACCTTGCCCCCACCTCCTCCAGGTCACCTCCATCACTAGGGTGACAATCCCGGTGCACCGTGGAGGGGGGGGGGTGTGCACATGTGTCCTGAGCATGTGTGCGCATGCATGCATGTGTATTTTGTGCATGACTGTGCACGTATGTACGTGTATGTGTGTCCTGAATGCCCTAAAGAAAGGAAGCTAGCTGGCTCACTATGAGCCACAGGGAGTCAGCGGAGACAGAAACTCTGGCGGCAGCAGTGGCTGGGGACCTTCACCCCTGTCCTCTGTTCTTCGGGAATGAACTGAAGCAGGGTGAGGAAGCAAATGCCCAAAGGCATCTGAAGGCCAGAAAGCATTTGGAGAGCTAGGGCAGAAGGGACACTCCCTACCTGAGGACAGCCTAGGAAACGGCTGCAAGGTGAGCGACTCGTGTCTGGAGCTCACTGCAGAGCTGCCACCTCCCCTGTGCGACCTAGATCATGCAGGTTAATTACAGAAAAGAAGGACTCCGGAAACGGAGGAGGGAGCTGAAGGCAGGCCTCACTGGATGGGGGTGTGCTCCTGTGTTCTGAGTCAGGGGGCGTGAAAATGAATCCCAGTCTTTCACTTACCAGTTTTGCAGGCTCTGTCACCTTATTACTGAAGCCGCTTTCTTCAACTGAAAAATATGAATCACGGTCTTCATGTCACATGGAGGACCTCTGTCAAAACTGTCATTAATTATAAGTGTAATAATGTCTGTGCTACCCACACCAAGAGACACAGTATCTGTTGTGCTCACAGCTGTATCCCTGCAAGGGCCTGGCCACAGCAGATGCTCAATAAATGTTCACAGACACCTGATCAGAAGGTGTCCTCACAGCTCTTGGTGTTTTGGGGGGCACTTGTGGGCACACCGCCATGATGAACAGAAGGTGGGGGGATTCTCCAGGTGGAGGCTGCCTGGTGATGAGGCTCTGGGAAGCTGCTCTGGGGCAGAGAGCTGGAAATGGGGTAGATGTGTGCCTGGTGCGGCGGTCTCAGGAGTCACAGCGGGGACTCTCTCCTTAGGGATGGTAGTCCCATTGCACACAGTCAGCTCTGCATCCCACCAGATGCCTTAGGATGCAGGAGAAGGGCGCCCAAGACAGATCAATCCATGGCTACACTAGAAGGACAAATGGGCATTATGTAAATTTCGTTCTAAAATTAATAACTATGACAAAATAGAAAAAAAATATATTGACCTCCATTGCCTGCACAAAAATATCAACAATATCAAAAAAGAAAAAAAAAAAAGCTGTCTTTGTTCTTTATGATTGATGACCATCCTACTGCATGTTACTTGAGGAGGAAATTGCCCATTTGCTTGTGTATCTTATTAAAGAACCAGAAAGGCATAAATACTGCATTTTCTTGGACTGAGTTTTCAGAATCTCAACACCCCCCAACCCCAAGGTGCCCGCTCTGCCTTTGTTTTTTTTTGTTGTTGTTGTTGAAGAAATGAATCTTTCTCAGCCTGCACTGGAGGATCTGCTTTTGACACTTTGAACATCAGGGGAGTGGCGGCCAGGGAGAAATGGGCCTCACCCCGGCACTGACGTTCTTCTCTTTCCTTACAGTATGTGTCCAGTCGGCGCGCCGTCACTCAGAACGCTCCAGAGCAAGGCAGCTTCCACCCTCACCATCTCTCCCACCACCACTGCCACCACCGCCACCACCACCACCTCCACCACCACGCCCACCCCCACCACCTTCACCACCAGGAGGTGGGGCTGCACACCGCCCCGGTGACGCCCTGCCTGTGCATGTGTCCCTTGTTCTCCTGCCAGTGGGAAGGCCACCTGGAGGTGGTGGTGCCCCACCTGCGGCAGATCCATAGTGTTGACATCCTCCAGGGAGCTGAGATCGTCTTCCTGGCCACGGACATGCACCTCCCCGCGCCGGCTGATTGGATAATCATGCACTCCTGCCTCGGCCACCACTTTCTGTTAGTGCTGAGGAAACAGGAGAGGCATGAAGGTCACCCCCAGTTCTTTGCCACCATGATGCTGATTGGAACCCCCACCCAGGCCGACTGCTTCACCTATCGCCTGGAGCTCAACAGAAACCATCGGCGCCTCAAGTGGGAGGCCACCCCCCGGTCTGTCCTTGAGTGTGTGGACTCAGTGATTACGGATGGGGACTGCCTCGTCCTCAACACCTCGCTGGCACAGCTCTTCTCTGACAATGGCAGCCTTGCCATTGGGATTGCCATCACCGCGACAGAGGTCCGACCCTCAGAAGCTGAAATGTGAGGCCAGGAGCCATGGATGCTCCCCACACAGCCTCCCTAGGAAACACCTCGGACCTCTCAATGCCAGGACTCCAGAGACTCCTTTTTATTCTTCTCCTTCCTTTCTTTTCTATTTTATTTTACTTTATTTATTTTATTTTATTTTATTTTATTTCATTTTATTTTATTTCATTTTGTCTCAGGTACTTTGTGGGATTTAGTTTTTGTCTGCCATGGGCATTATATTATGTAAACATCCTGTAATTTAAGATCTTGGTGTGACGTTTGTCCTGTCTTGTTGGTGTTGTTTTATGGAACGTTTGTAAGATTTAATCAGAATAGTTTTTTCCTGTCACCTCCAATTCCTTTCTCCGCTGCACTCGAAAGGATCAAAACACCATCAAGCAGACTGTTGGGGTTGAAAGGAGGCTTAGTGTGAGAATCATTTCTTGTTTCTCTTTTCAGTCTATTTCAGAGCAAGCTAAATCTGAACCTGTGCGTTCAGCAGGTTGGGGAATGGGCCCAGCTCAGAGATGGATCACATTTCAGACCAACCAGACATGACTCTGACACCTTCCCAGGAATCTCAAGGTCAAAGCTGAGCTACCCGGGCATGAGGAGATCGTGTCTCCACCGCAGGGCTGGAGACTGGGTTAGAGGTGTCATTGTGTGCTGAGTGCTCAGGTTGATGCTGGGGTTCAGGAGAGTGGTCAGAGGCCCACCTTCCTGTGACGGGCTCTTGTCACCTTGTTCCCAGGCTGTGCCATCTTCTCCTGCTCTGGAATCAAAGTCCTCAGATTTTTGGTGCTTTCTTAAAAACCCCTTTGCCCTCTGTTGAGCAAGTAGTAGAAAAGAATAGGCAAGAGGGGGTGGGGATGAAAAGTAACAGGAAAAAGAGAATATAAAATTAATCTCCCATCTCTGAGAGGGCACTCCCTCCTCAGAGGGTTTTATTATCATGTTATAAAATCCATCAGTTCCTCCCTAGGGTGCAGTTCTTTCATATCATGCAAAAAGCAGAACCAGGACTCAGCCTCAAATGCAAAGAACTCAGAGGGCGGCACCCAGGATCTCTGACCTGGCAGGCTGGCCATCACTTACAAACCTGAGAGGCTCTCTTCCCTTTCCTCACTTTCTAAAATGCTCCTATCGTCCCATTCAGCACACAGATGTGACCACGGCTCAAGTCTGTATTCAGCACCTGTTGCAGTGTGAATGACACAGTGTCGGAGATCCATATTGCCTCTGCACAGGCTGCTTTCTCTTATTTGGTTGTCAGAACAAGTCATCAACATCTTCTTGTAGAAGTCTCTCGTGTATTTGAAGAAAGTCAGCATATTTAGTCAACTTTGTCTTTTCTAAGTTGGACACCTTTAAGCCTTCCCAGTAGGACCTCTTCTAGCTCCTTTTTATCGCATTTGTCCCTCCCCTCTGGCTGCTCTCCAGACACTGCAGAAGCCAGGCACCCATCCCCAGCACATCCTCATGACAGCCCAGTGGAGCTCTGGCCAACCAGACATTACTCTCCATGCCCTGTTCCTGCACCTCACCCCCTCAGCTGGGTCCTGGCGGGCCTCCAAGTGACTACTTAAGTTTCAGGCAGATTGCCCTGGCTGGCCATCTACAATCTTTTCTCCACCAAAAATAATTGATCCTGAAACAGAACACCCTTCCCCCAACAACTGGGTTAATGGCAGCCACTTTTGCTGCCAACTTACACCCCACGCACCAGAAGGGTGGTGCCAGTCAATAGGAGATTTAATAACAGAGGCTGCTCTGGTCACGCAGTAATCGCTGGGCCCCTGGGGCGGAGACTGCATTCCATCAGAGCCCTGAGAGGGGCAAAAAACATCACCACAGATGGAGGTGCATGTCAGATGCTGCAGTCGCAAGGAAAGGATTGGGGCCTGCTCGTTCTCTGAGCGCTCAGATGCTCTGCCAGGGCACCAGCCACTCCCTCCCAATCACACAGATGCTCAAGAATACCTGCGGCTGGTCCGTCTGCGCGTGGAGAGACTGGCTGTCTTCCTTCTCACTGCATCCCCAATCCCCTTCCCAGAACCTAAGACCCCCTTGGCTGTAAGTCTGATGCCTTTAGAAGCCACAGGTCCTCTCCTGGTTTTTGAGACTCAACCACTTTGAAAGCATTTGTGTAGCATCACAGGTGCTCCAGATCAACAAACAAAACCTCACCAAGCATATAACTAACATTCACAGGGCCTTAGGGCTCCGGCAGACATCACCTTTGCCTTCTGGTTGTGCCAAGTTACCTGAGCCACACTGGGAATGACTTCAGGTTATTTTCACTGCACACAAGACTGTATTATGAATAAGTGATCCCAGATGGGAACTCCTATGTTGGTTCCTAGAAACCTTTAGGACAAAGCATGGGAAATGTATTATTCTCTTCCAGCTATGGTGCTCCCCCAAAGGCCTTTCCATGTCCATATGTGAAGAATTGGAGAAGAAGGAGCAAACTAGCAACCAAGAATCGGGACTAGAAAATAGTAACAGCAGTTTGTATTTGAGCTTCATAGTTTCTGAACGGCTCTTTCATTTGAGTCTCAGGTTAATCCTCATTAGCATCCTCAATATACTAACAGAGGTTCTAAGACATGAAGTGATCTTTTCAAGCTCACACATCAAGTGGTTAGACCACAACCAAAACCCAGATCAACTGACTGCAAACTTGGTGTTCTTAAAGCTTACTTCAAGACTGACCCGAAATATTCAGCAATCTTGCCAGCTCACCAGTGGACTGAGGACCTGAGAATCAACTGAGTCTTGGTCCTGGAATGGTTGAGGGAGCAGGGAGAGAAAGACTGGAGTGGATTTGCTTTTAGAAGCATCTCTGCTTTAAGAACTAGGCCAGGCATGGTGGCTCACATCCATAATCCCAGCACTTTGGGAGGCCAAGGCAGGAGGATTGTTTGAGCTCAGGAGTTTGAGACCAGCCTGGGCAATATAGCAAGTCTTCATTTCTACAAAAAATAAAAAAATCAGTTGGGCATAGTGACACAAGCCTGTAGTCTTAACTACTCTGGAGGCCAAGGCAGGGGGATGGCTTGAGCCCAGGAGGTTGAGGACACAGTGAGCTGTGACTGCACCACTTGTAACTCCAGCCTGGGCAATAGAGTGAGACCCTATCTCTTTAGAAAAAAAAAAAAGCACTAGTCCACCTGGAAGCAGGGGGCCCAGGAAGTGGGTGGGCTGCATATGGAGGTTTCAGTGTGCCAAGCCCTTTCTGAATCCCTTTGCCCACACCCAGGTTTCTCATCTTAGAGTCCCAGGAGTCCCTGCACAGAACCCTGGGATCTGGTTGCCTCATTCACACCAAGGTGCTAGTTAATGACTCACTCTCTAAGGAGTAATTACCTTTTAAAAGAAGGCCTCGAGAGACAGCAGCACTTAACAGTTACCAGTATCTGAACTTCAGGCATCTGCCAGAGGTTTTTTCAGGAGGTGTGGAGAGAGGAGCATTCCTCCCCTTGAGGCTGAGCCTACATACGTGGTTGATGCCGAAATGGAGGTCAGGCCACATGAAGATTGTCTTTAACAATCAGTATCTGCATGAATCTGTACCTGGTGTACCCCATCACTAGCTGTGGCTACTCTGGACATTTTAGGACTAGATCAGCATAGTAATCATAATAGTACTCATGGCTACCACTTATTGAGGCTTTTCTATATGATCCAGTAGGCTACGTACTTTGAATATAGTAGCTCATGTAATCCCCATAACAACCTTAGCAAGCAGGTGCTCTTTATGTACTCATGTTACGGGTGGGAAACGTAAGCTAAGAGAATTTAGCCAACTTGCTTAAGGTCACCCAGCTAGCAAATGGCAGAGCTGGGCCTGGGACTGGGCACATATGGCTTCTGACCAACAGCAACCATGTCATTTCTATAAACATATGGACCCAACACTCAGATGGACCGAGTCATAAAGTGTGAATGGCATAGAGGCCTTTTAGTGCTTTCATACTCGATATGGCCTTTCAGCTCTCCTTTTTCTCCTTCTTTTTTCAGCCCAAGACCTAGTGGAGTACTAGAGTTGGCTTGCATTCTGGTTGTTAATCTTTCAGGAATTTTGTAAGCTGATTGTTATTTAAGTACAGTCGGTATTAAAAATGATATACATTTACAATTAAATAAATTATATTTAAAGCAAAGGTTGAAAGTACTTAAAACTGATCACTTCCTAATTATTTCACTACTCTTTTTATCCTCTATGCTCCGGGGGTTATTTACATCTATCACATCTGCACGATGAACATACGATATAATAATATGCTGCACTGCATCTTCCAGCTCCACATTGAGTGACGCCATGGTGATTGCTTGAAATTAGCCATGGTGGAAGTATTCACACCATGGAAATTAGCAAATGCAACTAGATAGGGATTTTTCTCCCTAGAAAGCCAGTTGTTAACCACTTAACAGTACAATCATCCCTCAGTATCCTTGGGGGATTGGTTCCAGGAATCTCGTGGACACCAAAATCTGAAGATGCTCAAGTCCCTTATATAAAACGGCATAGTATTTGCATATAACCTACGCAATCCTCCCATATACTTTAAAGCACCTCTAGAGTACTTACAATACCTAATACAATGTAAATACTATGTCAATAGTTTTCATACTGCATTATTTCTTATTGTTGTATTATTTCTTTTTATTTTCCTGAATATTTTTGATTCACAGTTGGTGGAATCCACAGGTGTGGAACCTGTGGACACAGAGGGCTGACTTAATACCACTGCCTAGACATTACTGATGAGCACAGCAGGGTGGGAGAGGGGACTCTGGAAGGAGAAGCAAGGCCCTGGAAGGCCATACTGACAAGGGCATAAATGATAGCCAAGTCAGCGGAACAGCAAATTGTTGGGAAAACACAAACTCTTCTGGAGAAGGGACTCTGAGGCTTAAGCAGCTTCAAGAGCATTTTCTGCCAAAGAGCACCCTCTGCTCTCCCGCCGGACACTTCCCTATTGCTGTTAGTGTGGAAAGTTCTATTTGGTGGCTTTCATGGAAAAATTGGGCTCTGCAAACTCAGCCTATTGGCTATCCCAATCCAAAAAGGAAAACCAGCTCTATAAAGCTCAAATTTCTTGTTACTTGTTCTTACAGGTCAGCCTCCCTAGCTCTTTCTTACATGCTGGCCAAAACCTAATCTAAAGAAATGTTTTACTTTGAAATTAGAAATTGGAAATATCCACCATTCAAGAGACACAGTAAGCAGTGGTGTCAAACACCACATAAGATGCATTACCACAAAAGTGGGACCCCCGTAAAGCATGACGCTGAGGGACAGAAAACATAATGAGCCAAGGAACATCACATGAAGAACAGGGCCCAGGGCCTTACTTTCCTACTTGGCTACTTCACTTTATTGCAACCCAGTGAGGACCCTGTTCACAATCCATAGCCTACCCAGACCAATACTCTTTCTAAATCCAGGGCACAGTTTCCACCAGGACAAGAGTCACTGGAAACTCCCAGCTAAGTCCCTTGAAGCAGGCAGAATCTTCAAGGTCAATAGTGCATCAGTTACTCTGATCCCAGTGGTTTCAGCGGAAGAGATGGAGAAGTGAGGGCTGCTAAGTTCCTACGTGGATGCATTTTTAAGGGAAAGGGGAAGAGATCGTGGGTGGGACCCCAAAGAGTTAGACTTTGATTTTCAGCTGCAAATAGCATCATTAGTGGCATCTCCTAGTCAGATTGTTAAATTTCAGAATTTTTTTTTACGAAGAAAATCATAAGATTTTCTTCAAGAGTTGGTGAGTTCCCCATTGTGTTCACCTGGAAAATAGTCAGCTGAAGAAAACCTTCACTGAAAGGAGATCCAAGAGATCGAGTATAGGCAAACATTAATTTCCCCCCAAATCAGGTCATCACATGAACTACCCACCTGAGTTAGAATTAGTCTTTTCCAATATTTTCTGAAAGTATTTCACCTTGGCCGCTATACTATAAATACTCCTCAACCTTTTTCAATCTTTTCTTTTAGGGTATTGAGATAAGAAAGAGAAAGGAAACTGAGAAGCATTTTACTTGCCCTGAATTAGTGTAGATATAATTTTCTAGGCTTTCTTATAATGTTAAAGACAATAATTTGAACAAACTCGAACTGCTACTTCATCTCTGCCCTGTCTCTCATAGAAAATGTCATTAAATTGCATTTGATATTGTTTCCTTTGACCCTTTGGAGTTGTTTCTGTGACGGGTTTCTTTTCCTTCCACAAGATGCTGTGCAGCATGAAGGAATAGAAATGAAATGCTACGAGGGAAAGTGCAATTATCAGGAAGTTGCCAGCTGCCACATTTGACTTGTGCTTCATTATCTTCCTCCCCTGTTCTTTTCTGCCTCCATTTTAAAGTCATAATTGAATGTAAGGAAGAAAGTGCTACCAGAGGTGAATTGAAGCCCTGGCAACTAACCTGCCCCCGAAACTATTCCAGCATATGGCACTGCCCTGAGTGGAGACACCAAAGCCTCTTGCTGGATTGTAAAGAAAGAGACAGGGCTTCCCTCCCACTCCAAGCACCCCAGGGTCCCTTATCTTTGCTCTTCCCTGCCTCTGCCTGACAACGCTGCCCCTGAAATTTACTTCTGGGCCTATCAGATCAGTTGTCAAGGCAGCCTTCATGGTTTAATTCTTTAATTTCAGGCCACTGTTAGTTACTGGCAAGATCAGGATTGAGCAGAGTTCTAATCCTATTGCCTGTCAATTCACTTTAACCTCAATCTTCTTCCCTGCCTCCTTACTCCCAAGACCTGTTTCCTGCTCTCACAAAGGGTTATAGCAAATGCCTTGAATTGATCTGAGTGATCAAAACTGACCGCATGGCCAGCATGAATATTCACGAGGCAGCATACTATTCAGGCCAAGTCCTTTCTTGGGGCCATTCTGCACCCCTATAGTGTCTTAGATATTCACCTCTTCCCTCAAAATACCCTCAAAGACCTGCACCATGATTGCTGAGTGCTGGAGAGAGAGATTTCCCTGAAAGAAGGGAGAAAGTGGCCCTCCTGAAACTAAGCAGGGGAAGAGAAACCCAGCCCAACCCCAACCCTGGGATCCAGGGTTTTGGTTTTCAAATGTCAGTGTGCTTGAGAATTACTTGGAGAACTCGATTTCTGAGCCCCAGAACTAGAGATGCTGATTCAGGAGGTCCAAGTGGAGGCCAGCATTCTGATTTTTAATAGCCTCCCTTGAGAGATTCTGCTGGGGGTATTTGGATGAACGTTAGGTTCTTAAATTTAGAGCCAGGCGTCTGGTGAGACAAGCGTCCACAAGGATCAAAGAAGTAGGTAAAGTCACCTGAAGAAGAGAGCTGGTGCTTCTGCAAGAGAGAGGAAGGCAGGAAAGTGACTGGAAATGGCCACAGTTGCATTCTGATGGAGAAGCAAGAAAATCTTAAATAGAGTCCAGAGAAGATAGCAGAGTAGTATTAGGTAGGAGGTCCCTAATACTACCCGGTGCTAGAGGGAACACTAGACTTCTGTCATTTGGATATAGGAGGGGAAGGCGGAAGGGACAGAGGAGCAAGGGGAGGTCGTCCTGGCAGATCCAGACACAGGACCTCATCAGTGTGACAGATGGACTGGAGCTGGCTGTGAGGCCAATGTGGTGCAGTCCCACTGCTGAGTGTCACACAGTCACAGTCCCCACAGCTTGGTGCTGATGAGGTGGCTGTGTAAATCTTCCCGTGAGCACAAAAAGGGGCTCATTCGATAAATCCCTGCCTGGTTGGGATGGTAATTCATATTTAAATCTCTGCTCCCAGCCTTGACAGGGAGTTACCTAGCAAATCCCTGGGGAGGCATTTATTCATCCTGCAAATCTCCCCTGGCTGCCTGAGCAGGGGGCCACCATTTCAGGGCCCTCCGAGGGGAGTGGGAATTTTCAGACCTCTTTCTCTGGCAGCTCAGAGCTAAGCCCCACGTAAGCCTTGCCTACAGGGTGAGGGAGAAGGAAATCCCTGAACTAGTTCCTTATTAGCCTAGAGGTAGACAAGATAGACTCTGTGCACGCTCTGCAAGGGGGCCAATGGGAAAAGCGTATATTAAGTATCGAAGTTGGGGGCTTTGATTACCACCCATTTAGGAAGTAATTGAATCTTCCATTCTCTCTGCCTCTTCCTTGATTCCAAATCAACTTCCATTAGTACACAGGAGGTAGACATGTCTTGATTTTTAGATCTGACTTTGCAAACAACTCTGGGAATTACAGATTTAAAAAATGAAACACAAACAGAAAAGCAATCACCCCAAAACTGAAATGCTTCCAGGCCATTCCAAGGTGAGCTCACCATCCACCTCACGGTCCTACAAACAGTGACAAAATCTAGGCCAATCAGCAAAACTCAAGAAAGCTCTCCTGAAAGGCTGTGCGTATTTCCTAAACATCCAGCTCTGCACCTTCACCAACCAGGAAAGGTGCTCTATTGAAAAAAAAGAATAAAAAACCCATGACCATGGCCAGGCGCGGTGGCTCACACCTGTAATCTCAGCCCTTTGGGGTTCAAGACCAGCCTGGCCAATATGGTGAAACCCCGTCTCTACTAAAAATACAAAAATTAGCTGGGCATGGAGGCTAAGGCAGGAGAATCGCTTGACCCTTGGAGGCAGACGTTGCTGTCAGCCAAGATCGCGCCACTGCACTCCAGCCTGGGTGACAGGGCGAGACTCCATCTCAAAACAAACAAAAAACCCATGATCACAGGAGAGAGTTTAGAGAAGTGGCCAGATCTGAGGATGAGGCACAGTTGAGGAATGGGCTCTAGAGGAAAGAGGGCAGAGAATAAGCTTCCATGGTAAAATAAAGGACACCTAGTTAAATTTAAATTTTAGATAAACAATGATAACAAAACTTAGTATAAATATAGCCCATTAAATATTTGGGACATATTTATACTAAAAAAGCATTCAATATTTATCTGAAATTCAGATTTAACTGGACGTCCTCGATTTTTATTTGTGGAATGTGGCCAACCTAGGAGAACAATGTCCACAAAATGCATTGGTTTCATTGTGGGCACAAGTGGCTATCTGAAGCAAGCAGCAAAAGGGAGAGTTCCCCCTGCTTGCCAACTCTGCCCCTAACCTGGGGAGCTAAGTGTGTGGCCAATTACCTCTAGCCACAAGACTGAAATGCTATAAGCCTGTTTTCTGTGTGATCACTGGTGAGGTGGAACTTGACTCTGAGTCTTAACAAGGCCAGGATAGCTTTAGATCCCAGAGTTTCGGATAACACGGACACTTGTGCAGAGGGAAGCCATGGCAATTTAGAAAGTAGTTCCAAGTCTTTGTGCACTATTAAGAAGAGAATTTCAGGACAGGATGTATCCTTGAGCAACAAAACATTACTGAACGCCTACTGGATGTTGGGCTTGCTGGAGGATCCAAAGAAAAGAGAAGATTGGTCCCTTCCCTAAAGGAGCTTCTCAGTGCACTTGAGGAGACAAAACAAATGCATTTATACCTGCATCAAGCAACTATCAAGTGGTCCATCAGTTCCTGAGCAGCAGCCGAGTAGCAATAGTTGGGCTGGTTTGCACACTTCCATAGATTAGGCCAGTAAGCAGAAAATGAGCACAAATGTATTTAAACAGCTTATTGATTTAGCAACAGAAACATTTTGGTGCAGGTTCGCAGAGCTCCAGTTCCAACAACACAACACAACAAGGTCTGGGTGCTGCCTGCACATGCAGTGGATGGGCATTACAGACAGCACAAAAATCCTGAGACTACGAAAGAAACCCTGATCTTATATGGGGCTGCAAGCAAGCCTGCATCTTATGCTGTGGAGAAAGAAACTATTTTTATTACCCTGGAATATAAGCAAATCTCTCTGAGGAGGGAATACTTCTATCTTTACTATTCTCAGATAAAAAAATGTGTTCCTCAGTGAATCACTGTTTCCGTGCTTATACAAACATTCCTGAAAAGATAGCTTTGGAGCAATTGATTGCTCATGTCTAGACACGTAGAAACATGAGATTCATGGACAATTGTCTCCCAACAGCAACACACAGCCTTATATAATGAAGAGTTAATGAAATGATTAAGATTCTAACTGATGTGGTTTGAGAAGGAGCTTGATGGCAGCTATTACAGTTAAAGAATGCTTTATCAAGGAAGAACTTGAGGTTGTCCCTGAAGACCTTGTAAATAATGTCCAATATTACCAGCCTATTTTATCCACTAAAACAGGGGTCAGCAACTGTTTTCTGTAAAGGGCCAGATAATAAATATTTTAGGTTCTGCAGACTATATAGCCTCTATCACAACTATTCAACTCCGCTATTATAGTGTGAAAGCAGCCACAGACAATATGTAAATGAATGAAGGTGGCTGTGTTCCAATAAAACTTTATTTACAAAAACAGGCATAGTCTGGATTTGTCCCATGGGCTATGGTTTGTCAACTCTGCATTAGAACTTACAGCAATTAACGTTCAAACAGATGCAACAGGATAATCAATTGTAGGAAATGGTAGAAGGAATTTATTTAAGGGGACGTTTGGATAGCAAGGCCCTGAATAACAAAAAAAGTAATAGAGAAAATACCTTCATGAGGTTATTCCTAGGGTTCTTTTTCACTCTGAAATTCCCTAAAGGTTTAAAGATTGGGTGAAGTAACTACAAATTATAAAGGCATTCTGGGCTTTTTCCCAAATATAAGAATAAAGTCAGAGTACTGTGGAAACTTAATCTATGTATTTGTATTCAAGATTCTACAAGAGTAGAGCAGGCTACAGAATCTTACTCATATGGTAGCACGTAGGTTCCCTGAAATCAATGATAAAAGAGGCTTTGAGTCTGATGGCCCAGGACCTGTCCCTAACATCCAGATGAAGTTATCATAGCAACGAGGAGGAAGGCATCATAGCAACGAGGAGGAAGGCATTGCTGGGGAATCCTGCAAGTAAATTTCCTGAGACAGAAGACAGTCAAAATGTCAGGGCTCTGTCTCGGGAAATCCAATTCATGATAAGAGATAAACACTTTGGAATATGATACTATGTGGTGAGATGACAGGCATGGAGATGGCCTCTTTTAAAAGAAAAGTTTATGACTTACAGTTTCCAAGAGGAAGGGGCATGTCACACCATGTGGGGCCACACAGGGAAGAACGAGGCCAATCAGGAAGCAGAAGGATGAGGAAAAAGCATGGGCGAAACCTTTACTGTTGTTTTCACAGAAGGCATGGGTGAAACAGAGTTAGCAGCCGAGCAGGCTGAGGATTGGATAGTTTCAATAACTTTGGCAGGCTCTAAGCTATGGGGTGAGCTCTATTTTTCTGGTTCCTGGCCCTGAGGCGATTTAGGGCAGGGGGACAGCCTGCAGGAGCAGATAAAGTAAAGATGGTGAGGGTGTGAACTCCGAATTGGTTGGTTTGTATACTAAATACATGCTCTCAGGTAAACTGTTTGCTCACTCTAGCAATCAGCTAACCCTGGGATGGGCAGTATGCCCTCTAGGTCTGCAAGGCCCCAAGATGTCAAAGCCTCATAAAATATGGAAAATAAAATAAATGATTAATATACCCAACCCCTCAAAAATTTTGTTCTAAGAATGTGGACAAAAGAAGCAATATCCCAAAAGAGCTTAATCTCTTGGAGGTCTTGTGGGCTGAAAGAATTGTGATCTTTGTAGAAATCTCTTCCTTCACACTCACGTGGAAATAGAGGCCCAAACTAAGGCAGTAGGAGCAAAAAAAGAACTTAAAGAAAGAAAGCAGCCTTTCAAGAGGACAGCAGTTCATAAGGCAATGTTGGTAAGCATATGTGAATGGTGCCTCTGGATTGTACAGTGCACTATCTGCACAACTGTGTACAGTAGTCCTGAGTCTGAGTGCCCAGGACACACAAGAAAGGGAGGTTATATCAGTCAAGGTTTTTAGTTACAAACAACAAAATCTACTTTAGCTAGTTCAATCAGAAAATATTAGGTCATTTATAGCATTGGGGCTCAGAAAACAGTACCCCAATATATGGTGCTCTGACATGCCAAGCACTCTGAATTAAAGAAAATTGGAAGGTCTTAGAAGCTGCTTCAGAATTAGTCTCTTATCTTGTTTTTCCCCCAAGGGTAGGGAAGGGATCTCTCTCTCTCTCTCTCTTTCTCTGAAGTTTTGTTATTTGACTGAGGGAAGTTTTTCCAAAAGAAATACAATTGTCTTTAATCCCTGCCTGAAATCTTATTAACCAGGGAGAGTTAATCACCAAAGATGAAAACAAAGGTCATCACCACACCCCTGCCCAGACAGACTTTTAATCTATTCTTGTGAGGGATAGTACCTGAGAGATTTTATCTTCATTGTAAGACAACCTTTGTTCCCAGTGCAGTTCTGCCCCTCACCTTCCCACAACTTGTCACCACCTCCCCACTAGCCCAGAAGAACTTTGTCCCAGGCTATTGTTTGTTTTTCAGGCCTATCTTATCCCCTGGAGACTATTCACTCTTCCTCTAAAATTGCCTACACTCCCCACTTCCCTCTCCCCTAGGAAGCAGGCATGTAAGCTTTAATCTGGCCCTTCTTTGAGTTTCATATTTTGTGTGACTCCCATGTGTTTGCATATTAATAAATTTGTATGCCTTTTCTCCTGTTAATCTGCCTATTGTCAGTTTATGTCAACAGACTCAATTATCCAACCTTCAGAGGATGGAGAGAAAGTTCCCTTTGCTGTGACCACAGAAAGGCTAGAGAGTGACAGCCAGGGGCAAAGCAGCCAGAGGAAACACCCAGCTATAGCACAGAGCTATTCCAGCAGAAATGCCACTGCTGCTGCTTTCTGCTGCTTGGCACCTTGATGCGAGAGACTGAACTCTAGGGGCAGAAACTCTACCCCAGCTGCCCCAGAAGAACCAGCTACGCCTGCCAGAAGATTAAGTCTCTAAATCATATGAGGATTCTTAAATGCCAGGGAAACTGGGGAATATGGATGTCAGCCTTTAGGCACTCTAGCTCAGGCAGGCAAATTAAAAGGGCACTGGAACCTGGGTTAAGTGAGCCAATTTATGCTATCTGCCACAGTAAAATATTAGAAACTTGGAGTTTCAGGAATAAAACTGGGGATTAGAGGCAACTACCACTGGGAGTTTTACCTGAGTACTTGACTGTCCTCATGCCAGCATGAGCTGGGGAACAAAGGCTGAAGCACCTGAAGTAAGAAGCACCTGAACTCTCTAAGTAGACAGCCTTTTGCCCATAGACACATTCCCGAAACAATGAACTAAATCACATGCTAAGTGCCACATATAATATTTATCACTTTAAGAATCCCATTGTGAATTCTTTTGCAAAGTGAATAACCATTCTCCTATATTTCTTTCCTGTGAAACTGGATTTAATATATTGAACTTTCTTAAATCAAGGTATACTGTCCCACTGGAGCCTTTTAAAAGAACAGAACATCACAAATCTCATGAAACGAGGCTATAAAAAGTCACAGTTTTGACATAACAGGCATCACATAACTGCACATGGAAACTGACAACTGTCGATGCCATTGTTCAATTTCCAGCCTTCCAAATTAAGAGCTGGAACTCATCTGTTTGAACATAGAAGGAGAGAGCTGCGTGATCCTCATACCTGGCCATGCCGGCAGAGTAGCTAAAGCCCTCAAAGGATCAACTCAAATGTAGATCATGGGCCCCACATTCACATGTGTACTATAAATACTCACCATGGTGCCACTGGTTGGGAGGAATGGGTAATCAATGCGCTTATAAAAAGCAGCAGGCAGATGGTAATTAACACCTCACACCTTCCTTCCCCAACATGCAAATTGTTACAGTGGCAGCAGCACAGAGAGGGGTGTTGGGCTTCATGGCCAAGCTTTTGCTTTTATTTATTACCTTAAAATTTTTTTTTTTTGCCCAGAGAGCTGGAGGCCAAAGCAGCACATTATGAAAGATTTCTCTGCCTGCTCACTCAAATCTCAGCTCATAATGGAAGTTGGTTCTCGTTAATAGATTCATGTACTCCTTCCCCAGTGCCTTGTCAAATAATAGCACAGTCAAAGCCATAGCAGAGTCCACACTCGCACATCTCATAAGCCCAACAGGAGGAGGGGGCTTGTTTATTGCACTGTCTGGAGCAGAATCAAATTATTTATGGACCATTTAGATGCAAATGTATCACTCATTTAGCAAACATGCTGCATATGCAGACAATTTAGCCAAACAATGGATCTATAAGGACATCCCCGCTAATCTCTGAGTATCAACTGTGCCTTTTCAAAGGGGATTTGGATTTTCTGTGAAGTGATCAAACTTGACAAGTAATTTCTACCTAACGTTTAGGCTAGCCTCTTCTCT
This sequence comes from Theropithecus gelada, assembly GCF_003255815.1. Lineage (NCBI taxonomy): Eukaryota > Metazoa > Chordata > Mammalia > Primates > Cercopithecidae > Theropithecus > Theropithecus gelada. The sequence continues at coordinate 76,803,483 of NC_037685.1, read as the reverse complement.
CTTCACCATCTGCAGGTGAAAAATCCTATTTTCTGCTAGTGATGAGGTAATGCAAAAGGCTACAGATGCAAGTTAAGGAAGAGAAAGAGATTTCATGCCCACAACTATGTTGCCACAGAAAATAAAACCATTCTGAAGGATCTATTCTGTTTGGTTGCTTTGAAATTATAAAACATTTTCATTCAACACACGCCCCAACCCCCAACCCATCTATGCTTCCTGAGCTATTGCAGGAGAGGAAGCTGTGAATAAATCTAAGCCATCTTTGCACAAAGAGAGTGATCTTGCACACCCACTCAGAATATCTGAGTCTCTGCCTGGGAATTATAAAAAAGCCTCGACTGCTCCAGCAACTCTCGGGATCAATGAAAACCGTATTAGGGAAAGAGACACCAAATTTGAAAACTCCACTAGTCCTGGAGTTTATTATCAAAATGTCAGCCTGATTCAGTTGTGCTAAACAATTTGGTGAATAGGAGAAAGGTAACATAATAAGCACAGCAAGTCAGGGAGGTAAAACGGGATTAGGTGCATTTTTCTGCTGCGGGCTGGGAAAGAGGGGCAGAGGGGCTGTGCCGCCTGAATGAGGTCTGGGGATCAGGCTCTAAATATTTTAATTTCACAACTAAAACCTACATGCATTGCTGCCTGGTGCCCATGAGTAATCTTTTTAAAAAATCACATTGTCCTTTTCCCATGTCTAAATGGAGAAATGGTAACCTGTGATTTGTCCGTCACCTCCTCAAGGAGATTTAGCCCAACAGAAAACTCCAATTGTTACCAGGGGGTCCTTGCTCCCAGCACTCCCAAGATGGCGGCTGCTGCTTCCAAGATGGTGGCAAGCCTCGTGTTCTCTGACTTGCGGTTCTTGGCCTCACATATTCCAAGGAATGGAATCTTGGGCCATGCAGTGAGTGTTATAGCTCTATTAGAAGCCGTGGGTCACAGAAAAGAACCATGGAACCCAGTGACCAGTGTTCAGCTCGATTAGGATGAACCCAGGCACTTAGCCCTGCAGGAACAATGGCAAGCCTTTACCCCGATCGGGAACGGCAATGGGCACCTCACTGGATCAGGAGCACAGCGGACACCCTGCCGGATCTGGAGGGATGGAAGTCAGAGGCAGGTCTGCGACTGCTGCAAACAGCAGTGGTGGAGGGCAAGTGAAAGCTCAGTTCCAGCCGTAACAAGCATGGACCAGAAGAGTGCAGTTGCAAGATTTAATAGAGTGAAAACAGAGCTCCCATACAAAGGGAGGGGACCCAAAGGGGTTGCCGGCACTTTGGGTTTATATCCTGATAGAATGCCTGGGTGTAAATCCCGATCATTGTCCCTCCCACTGTGCTCTCAGGCAATAGATGATTGGCTATTTCTTTATCTCCTGTTTTTCACTAATTAGCATTTTAGTGAGCTCTCTTTACTATCTGATTGGCGGGTATGAGCTAAGTTGCAAACTCCATGTTTAAAGGTGGAAGTGGTCACCTTCCCAGCTAGGCTTAGGAATTCTTAGTCGGCCTAGGAAATCCAGCTAGTCCTGGCTCTCGCAATGACCACAGGTGATCCTTTGGCCTGGTCATTGGAAAACAATAATCACATTTCCAACACGTTCTCTAAGTAAGTTACCTCTTGTTTTACTGAAAGGCCAACCCAACGCCTGGATTCAGATGACAAGTGACAAAGTGCCTGTGGCGTGATCCAGGAGCGCTGGGCTAGGTGCCTCTTAAATTTCCTAAGAAAACAACAACAAAACCTTCATATGGTTTTCTATTAATTCAACAGATTTTGTAACTAGAACTCACGTCAAATGCATCGTAATTCATCCGCATCTACCCTACTCCATATCCCCATTAGTCTCCCTCCCCCTGCCCCCACCACACACACACACAGTACCCACACTCATTTTCTACTCTCCAGTCCTTACAAGGAAATCTAAGGAAATCCAGAGCCTGAGGAAATCCAGAGCCTGACGGTAGTTAAAGCGGTGAAAATAGATTTTACTGAAGAACAATTACAGTAGAAGAAAAAAGACCTCAGTATAGAACTGGTCTCAATTCTGAATACAGCCATGGCACATGGGAATTTACAGCCAAGGAGCAGAGTGGGGAGGGGGGTGGTAGATAGAAAATTACTAAGAGGAGACAGCAAGGCAGGGGAATTCTTGCCAAACTGACCTAACAGGGGCCAGGCGCGGTGGCTCGCTCCTGTAATCCCAGCACTTTGGGAGGTCAAGGCAGGTGGATCATTTGGGACCAGGAATTTGAGACCAGCCTGGGCAACATGGCAAAACCATGTCTCTACAAAAATTCACAACTTAGCCAGTTGTGGTGGTGTGTGCCTGTAGTCCTAGCTGCTTGGGGGGCTGATGTGAGAGAAAGGATCATTTGAGCCTGGGAGGTGGAGGCTGCAGTGAGCAGTGATTGGACCACTGTATTCCAGCCTGGGTGACAGAGCAAGATCTTGTCTCAAAAGATAAATAAACTGACCTAACAGGATTCTTGCTCAAGGCAGGCCAGGTGGATCAGGTGTATCCCTAGGGGATGAGGAATTTGACCAGATATTGAGGGTGATCAGATATCAAGGGTGAAGAGTTCTTCCTAAACTGACTTAGGAGGATTCTTGCTAAAACTGGGTGATGCAGGCCCCACAAGGACAGTCACTGAAGCCTGCAGTTGAAGCCTTGTTGAGACAAGACCTTAGAGAGCCTAACACAGGTTAGGTCAAGGAGAAAGTCTGTTACTGCAATCCTGGTTGTAAAAACCTGCTGCTTGTACTTCATTAATGTAAGGTTTTCTTTTTGTGTGTTCTAGCTTCATTCCTCACAACTCCACTTTCTCAGCTTTTTCAAAGTCCTGAGCTACCATATTTCTTTGTTGTTAAATGTCAGTGGCCTCATCTCAGTCTTCGTTTTCCTCAAGCTCTCTGCCACATTGGATGCTGTGGGAGCTCATGGGTTTCCAGGAAGTTCCTGAGCGCTACACAGAGAGACCCACTGGGCAGCCTGAACCCAATAACCTGAACCAACGTTTACCTGCATGCTCTCACTGGCATTAGGGCCTCCCCACCTAACCCTCCACTCTCGAGCTCCCTGCTCTGGGGAGGCCACGCTTTCCTCTCTGCATCTTAAACCCCTCCTGCTTTCTCACCTCGCCTTCAGGGCACCTGGTGTCCCCTTCATTCTCTCCATCTTTGCTCCTCCACATTTCAGACTTGTCAACATTTCAGAAAAACCACATCGTACATGGTGATGTCTCTCAAGGTATTCGAAATGCCACATAAAATATCCTACATTATATCACGTTGTATTTGCAGTTGTCACTCTTATGATGATTTTAGTATGGGTGAAAATATCTGACTACTTCACATTGAAATGCATACTTTGTTATTGTAAATAGCTTTCTTTCTGCTGCTTCTGTATATTGCACTTATAATTTCTGAATATTACACTTATAATTTCTGAAATTATTAAGAGTAGGTTCATTACACTATTTGTAAAATTTATTTCAGATGGATTGATAATACTGCTCTCTTTTATACCTTGTGCTAATCTTTCTTTTCCAGACCCACTCCTCCTTTCTAAAATCTTGCCTAGATTCCCAAATTATTATTTGCCAGCCCCCACCCTAATCCTTACATTTCCAAATTCTTGCCTCTGCAATTCTCCCTTTGCACTGCCGGAAAGATTATCATTATGTAGCACATATCAGACCATGTCACTCTCTCCTACGAAGTCCACCATGGATCCCTAGTGCCTCCTGAGGGGATTTTAACTCTCGAGCCTGGCATGTAAAGCCATTGCCATGGGGCCTCTGCTACTTCTCAAGCTGCATCCCCCCAGGTGTCCACTCCACATCCTGTGCTTCTATGGGAGACTGGAATATGCCATCCCAAAATATGAAGGATTGTTGAGCTGAAGGCAATTAAGAAGAAAATGTAGGAAAGCTCTCTGCCCTTCCTCTATTTGCCTAAAAGCAGAACATAGATTTTTGAAGACAAAAGCTAACTCCCTCCAACCCCACCAGGGAGAATAAACATTAACCACTAAAGACGACTTTGTACCCTGAGTAGAAAAAACAAGCTCTGTTTCTCCCACTATATTCTCACTAGATGAGTGACTTCTGACACTAGATAAGTGGGGATTTCTACCCACACACCAAGTAAACAATCAATTTTGCAGCAGGCTGCAGCTGGGTATCCTCTAATTCACTTCAACTCTGACACTATCTACCTAGAGATAGTATCACATCACACTGGTTGAGGACTCAGTCCCACAAGACATCCGCCCACTTCCATTGCTGACTGCAAGCACCAGGTTGTTTTGACTGTGCTTCTGAGCAACCAGCTATAAATTGGGGATCCTAAGACCCCCACCTTCGGTTTGATGAATTTGCTAGAGCAGCTCACAGAAATCAAGGAAAGAGTTACATTTACTGGTTGATCATAGAAAAAGGACTCAGATGAAGAGATGGATGTGTAAGATGAGGTATGGGGAAGCTCCAGGCGTGCCACCCTTCAGGAACCTCTGGAAGTTCACTGAACCCAGTCTTTTTGGGTTTTGACAGGAGCTTCATTATGTAGATATGATTGATTGCATCATTGGCCATTGGTAGTCAACTTAACCTTCAGCCCTTGTTCCCTCCTTAGAGGTTGAGAGTGGGGCTGAAGGTTCCAACCATCTCATCCTCCCTTTGTCTTTCCAGTGACCAGCCAACAGTCAGTTCATTAGCGTACTTTGGAGATTCCAAGGGTTTTAGAAGTTGTATGACAGGGCAAGACCAAATATGTATTTCACAGTATCATAGACCCTTATCAGCCCAGAGATGGTACCAGAGAAATTTACATTCACAAGCTTTCCCAACTAGTTTTTCCCACATTTATTTGCCTTCCCACAATTTACTGACCCTAGAGACTCAAAATTCTTTTCCTTCATCTTGTCACTTCTCTAAAAATGTACTGTTCTTGGTTGAAGATGCTATATAAGCTGGGATTCTCACCTTTTTGAGAATTGCTCATCTCTGGATGTCTCCCATATATATGGGATATGTATGTTAATACACTCCTTTTTTTCTCTTACTGATCTGTTATAATTTCCATTCCAACTAATAAGTTGAGACAGCTGAAGAAAAAATTATTTTCCATCCCCCACGCTTCAGTAACTGGGATTTACTCCTGTAGACCCTTGTGTAAACTGTTTCCTCTGCTGGAACTCTCTTACCCTCCTATCATGACAACATGAGCCTGCAAAGCTCAGTATAAGGGTCACCCCTCAGTGAAACCTTTCCTGCCCCAGGTTCCATTTCCCCCATTTATCCTGGACACTTTATTTGAACTCCATGAGAGAGAGCGTCCACTTATTCCTCCCTGTACCAAATTTGTTGTTTCCATACCTCTCCCTAACTAAGGTGCCAGTCTCTTGAGCCAAGACAGTCTCATTCATCTTCATAACCCCCTCAGTATCTAGCACTTTGACATAGTGGGGCCTCAAGAAATGCTTACTGAGTTGAGTTAAAATGGCAAATCCTGCTAGAGTTAAAGTTGTCAGAATCAAAATGGAGTCACCAATGTTAAGAAAACCTTGACATATAGACTCCAGGAAGGCCGTGAAGAGCAGGTTCTCACGCTTATATGCCTGATGACAAAAGAGACTACAAGAACCACAACCTTGAACGAAGGCCATCTCAACCTTACACACAAAAAATAATACTTCTGCAAGGACATCTGCCCAGCAACTGCCTGTCCAACCTTGAGCTGGCATCATCCTTGTTATTGATCTTTGTAGCCAAGGATAATTATTTCAAAACAATTACAGAATCCTCCTTATTTATTCCTTTAAAAACACTTCTTTTCCTTTACCTCCCTGAATACGCATATAGTTAACTGTGCATGCATATTCCCATCGCAATGCTGTATTCCAAAATAAATATCATTTTCTTTTAGAAAGCCTCTCTGTGCTTGTTATTTAAGTTGACAAGCTCAAAGTATTTCTGGAGAAATATAGGTCTGGTGAGACTGAGGAAAGGAAGACAGAGTTGCTGTCTCCATAGCCCTATCAACGGAGCTAAATTCAGGGCTGCCCCAGGAAAGGTCTCAGACATTTCCCTCCTAGTATTTTAATTAAAATTAAGAGCACACATCAATAAAACAATGAGAAATAAATGCAGCACTTTTTTTCAATGCCACACAGTGATGCTGACTCAGCTCCTAGAGCTGTGCTTCAAAGTACCTCTTCTCTGCCCACCACCATGAGTTCAGCCCCAGAGGTTCCTGCCAGTGGTACTACTGGGGTCAGTGAGACTCTACTGCCAATGTTCTTTCGCTTAGAGTGGATTCACACCACTCATTCAGCAGTGGGCCTGGGGCCAGGACGCCCATGGGGGTCATCATCCCTGCAGGTACTGGTCATGCACAAGGGACTGCAGTGCCCAGCGCTCAGCACTGCCCTTCACCTCTTTGCAGCCTCCATAGTCATCTGACCCTGTCTGGACTCTGCCCAGTTCATGCCCCCAGTCTACTTTCCCTTCTGTCTCTGCCAGCTCTACCCATGTGACCCACTTTGACTCTACTTTCTACATCATTCTCATTTCACCCACCTTCCCTCACTCTCTGTTCTCCTGCAACTCTGACCATCTCTCGTGCCCTGGAATTTACTCTGTGTCCTCTTTCTTCAGTGTCTGCATGTTGGCTCCTCTGCTTGCAATGCTCTTCCTCCTGCCAATTCCACCTCCGTTTTTCTGCATAACTTCTACTCCTCCTTCATGCCTCAAGGAGACCTTTCCTGACACCTTGAAGTCTAAAGTGTGCACTGGGTTAAATCCTTCTAGTTTGAGCTCCCTGAATCCTGTCACCCTGTAACACTCATCACTCTTATAGAAGCTTGTGTTTTGTTTTGTTTGTTTGTTTGTTTGTTTGAACCTACCATAACTTAATTGGGGATTGACTTGGCTACAATTATTACAAAACAAACAGACTACAGGCAATTGTGATCCACTAGGAAGAGGTAACACATATCCACAGCATGTGTCACTCATGAATGAGTGACATTATGTTCCTGAAAAAAACAGCTGCACCACGTGATGGTAAACATTTTATTGTCAGTCAAATCATATGGGTTGGTTTTACTTGATTTTAGTCATTTTTCTTCACTCTATAGCAGAAAGGCCAGAAATTTTACTTTCTGTTTACTTTACTTTACTTTCTGTTTACCTTTGCATTTTTGCTAGTTTTACGTTTGTTTTCTCATATCTGTATCTGTTCACCAGGTCCCCATGGCCCAACACAGGGTCTGGCACAAAAAAGAAAATCAGTAACTATTTGCTGAATTGAAATGAGTTGCCTGACTGGGTTGGTCTGCATATTTCATGTGAATGTCAGACCACATGCCAGAAGTTGTTCCCCAAGTGTTACGGGAACAGCCCTGAACAAAGCAGGCAGAATTCCTGCTGTCAAGGGTCTTCTGTTCCAATAGGAGGAGACAGATTTTAAAAAGACATAAAGAGATGACAAAAGAATATAATTACGTCCAGTAGTGATATGTTTTGAAAAAAGTTAAAATCCTCCCCTTCTACATTGACCTGTTAAGCTTGCCAAAATTACATAAGCTCCAACTCCCTTGAAGCCCATGATAACCCAATACCTGGACAAAATTAGAATGATGTTAATGAGAAAGAAGCAAGACCCATGGCTTTTGGGTTGACAGCCGGGGCATCTGCTACCCTCCCTCATGCTGGATCCATCACTCCCACCATCTCTGTGTCTACTCCACAGCTCCAGTTAGGCCCTCTTCAGTTTCAGTTATTGGCAAATGTCTCCCTCTCCATTTGTGAACAAGAAGGCAGGGACCATCACTTCTTCAACCCTGCACACAGCCCAGCATACAGTAGGAGCTCAAAAAACATTCGCTACTTTCAACGAAGTTGAACTTTAACTTATATACAGAGAAATAGAGCAAACAGCAACTTGAGTTTTGCAAACTCTGAAATAATCATTCTACATGATTCACCTCTTGGTCTTTCTGATAGTATCCACTGGGTCTCTGTTGACAGATTTGGGGATTGGCTGATGTGACATTGGTCAAAGGCCCTGTTCTGTTGTCACTCAGCTCTCCCAGCAGTTTGGTTCACCGAGCTTCCTCTCTATGCCTAGCCCCAGACCTCCCATCACCTATGTCAATAACAGCTTCCTCTGGGGCTCACCAGAAACAAGCCCCTACTCATGCGGAAGTTGGCAAATACAGTTCCACAAAAGTTCTCACTGTCCCTGTCCAAGTCAGAGCCAAGCCCAATGGACTGGGGACATCCAGAATGTGAGGCGAGGCAGGAGTGTCTTCAGAGCCTGGATTGGAAGGTGAGTAACTTTTCAAAAGGGTGGCATTGAATTGCCCATTCCTCTGTCCCATGGGGGTGTCAGAGGGAGAGTGAGAGGAAAAACAGTGCTAGCTGGTGGCACCGAAGGGAAGGGGCAGCATGAAAAGAGAGGCGAGATGGTGGCACCAAGGGAAGGAGCAGTGCAACGAGAATGGCGAGATGGTGGCACCAAGGGAAGGGCAACACAACGAAAGAGGCGAGATGGTGGCACCAAGGGAAAGGGCAGCACAACGAGAGAGGCAAGATGGTGGCACCAAGGGAAGGGGCAGCGCAATGAGAGAGGCGAGATGGTGGCACCAAGGGAAGGAGCAGTGCAACAAGAGAAGCGAGGGAGGTGTTGAACTTGGGAGGGGAGACAAGGAGAGAATCAGGACAGATCAGTGCTTCTCATGCTGTAAGGGTGCCCCAAACCACCTGGAGAGCTTGTTTCTGTTTTATTTTATTGATTTATTTTTAGAGATAGGATCTCCCGCTGTCATCCAGGCTGGAGTACAGTGGCGCAATCATAACTCACTGTGGCTTGAACTGCTAGTCTCAAGCGAACCTCTTACCTTAGCCTCCCAACTAGGGAGGGCTACAGGTGTGCAACACTAGGCCCAGCTAATTTTATAAATAAATAAATATATATATATATATATATATATATATATACACACATAGAGAGAGAGAGAGAGAGAGAGAGAGAGGACCTCTCTATGTTGCCCAGGCTGGTCTTGAACTCCTGGCCTCAAGTGATCCTCCTGCTCGGCCTCCCAAAGTGCTGAAATTATAGGCATGAGCCACTTCGACCGACTGGAATCTTGTTAAAATGCAGATTCTGATTCTATAGGGCTGGGTAGAGTCTCAGATTCTGCATTTCTGACAAGCTCCCAGGTAATATTCATGCTGTTGGGCCTCAGATCACACACTGTATAATAAAGAATGAAATGATTTTTAAGGCCCTTTCTGTTCTGGGGTTGAGTCTGATTCTCTGAAGGGTCACCTACTCTGCCCCATTTATCAAGTAACCTGAAAGGCTACCAGTTTTAAGTGGGTTCCAGAACAGGAGAAGGCTCTAGAAGTCCAGGCTGCTGTGCAAGCTGCTTTGCCACTTAGGGCATATGACCCAGCCAATCCAATGGTGCTTGAGTATCAGTGGCAGATAGGGATGCTGTTTGGAGGCTTTGGCAGGCCCTCATAGGTGAATCATGCAGAAGCCTCTTGGATTTTGGAGCAAGGCCCTGCCATCTTCTGCAGATAACTACTCTCCTTTTGAGAGATAGCTCTTGTCCTGTTACTGGGCTTTGGTGGAAACTGAATGTTTGACTATGGATCATCAAGTCCCCATGCGACCTGAACTGCCCATCATGAACTGGGTGCTTTCTGACCCACCTAGCCATAAAGTGGGTTGTGCACAGCAGTATTCCATCATCAAATGGAAGTAGTATATGTGTGATCGCGCTTGAGCAAGTCCTGAAGGCACAAGTGAGTTACATGAGGAAGTGGCTCAAATGTCCATGGTCTTCACTCCTGCCACCCTGCCTTCTCTCCCCCAGCCTGCACCTATGGCCTCAAGGGGGGAGTTCCCTATGATAAGTTGACAGAGGAAGAGAAGACTAGGACCTAGTTCACAGATGTTTCTGCACATTATGCAGGCACCACCCAAAAGTGGACAGCTGCAGCACTATAGTCCCTTTCTAGGACATTTCTAAAGGACAGCGGTGATGTGAAATCTTCCGAGTGCGCAGAACTTTGAGCAGTCCACCTAGTTGTGCACTTTGCATGGAATGAGAAATGGCCAGATGAGCGATTATATACTGATTCATGAGCTGTAGCCAATAGTTTGGCTGGATGGTCAGGGAGTTGGAAGAAACATGATTGGAAAATCGGTGACAAAGGAATTTGGGGAAGAGGTATGTGGATGGACCTCTCTGAGTGGTCAAAAACTATAAAGATATTTGCATCCCATGTGAGTGCTCACCAACAGGTGACCTCAGCAGAGGAGGATTTTAATAACCAAGTGGATAGAATGACCCATTCTGTGGATACCACTCAGCCTGTTTCCCCAGCCACTCCTGTCATTGCCCAATGGGCCTGTGAACAAAGTGGCCATCGTGGCAGGGATGGAAGTTATGCATGGGCTTAGCAACATGGACTTCCACTTATCAAGGCTGACCTGGCTAGAGCCACTGTTGAGTGCCCAGTTTGCCAGGAGCAGAGACTAACACTGAGCCCTTGATATGGCACCATTCCTTGGGGTGATCAGCAAGCTACCTGGTGGTAGGTTAATTATATTAGACCTCTTCCATCATGGACATGGCAGAGTTGGTCCTCACTGGAATACATGCTTACTCTGGTTATGTGTTTGCCTATGCTGCATATAATGCTTCTGCCAAGACTACCATCCGTGGACTCACGGAATGCTTTATCCATTGTCATGGTATTCCACACAGCATTGCCTCTGACCAAGACACTTTTACTTCACAGTTAAAGAAGTGTAGCAGTGGGCTCTTGCTTATGGAATTCACTGGTCTTACCATGTTCCCCATCATCCTGAAGCAGCTGGATTGTTAGAACAGTGGAATGGCCTATTGAAGTCACAATTACAATGCCAACTAGGTGACAATACTTGGCAGGGCTGGGGCAAAGTCCTCCAGAAGGCTGTGTATGCTCTGAATCAGTGTCCAATATAGGGTACTGTTTCTCCCATAGCCAGGATTCATGGTTCTAGGAATCAAGGAGTGGAAGTAAAGATGGCACCACTCACCATCACCCCTAGAGATCCACTAGCAAAATTTTTGCTTCCTGTTCCCACAACATTTCATTCTACTGGCCTAGAGCTCTTAGTTCCAGAGGCAGGAACACTGCCACCAGGAGACACACACAACAACAATGCCATTAAACTGGAAGTTAAGATTGCCACATGGACACTTTGGGCTCCTCCTACCTTTAAGTCAACAGGCTAAGAAGGGAGTTACAGTGTTGACTGGGGTGATTGACCCAGACTATCAAGATGAAATCAGTCTACCACTCCACAGCAGAGGTAAGGAACAGTACGCTTGGAATACAGGAGATCCATTAGGGCATCTCTTAGTATTACCACGCCCTGTGATTACAGTCAATGGGAAACTACAACAGCCCAATCCAGGCAGGACTACAAATGACCCAGACCCTTCAGGAATGAAGGTTTGGGTCACTCCACCTGGGAAAAAACTATGACCTGCTGAGGTGCTTGCTGAAGGCAAAGGGAATACAGAATGGGTAGTAGAAGAAGGTAGTCATCAATAGCAGCTACGACCACGCAACCAGCTGCAGAAATGAGAACTGTGATTGTCATATGAGTATTTCCTCCTTCTTTTGTTAAAAACATGTTTGCATATGTAGACATTTGTACTAAGATAGTATCTTCATTCTATTTCCTTTCTCCTTTATCAAGTGACATACATTTGTTGACTTCACATCAGCATTTAAGTATTGTTAACACTATGCAATAGGATTTGGTTTGGGGATTGGTGTGTTTCTGGTTGTACAAAGGATAGTTTTATTATGTTAGGTGTAATTATGACCTTATTATTGTCTTTATTTGAAGATTATGTATGACCTCAGAAGATGTGTATGGGTTCAAGTTGACAAGGGGTGGACTTGTGTTGGTTAATACAGAGTGTCAACTTGATTGGATTGAAGGATACAAAGTATTACCTGGGTGGGTTTGTGAGGGTGTTGCCAAAGGAGATTAACATTTGACTCAGTGGGCTGGAAAGGCAGACCCACCCTTTATCTGGGTGGGCACAATCTAATCAGCTGCCAGCATGGCTAGAATATAAGCAGGCAGAAAAATGAAAAAAGAGAGAAACTGGCCTAGCCTCCCAGCCTACATCTTTCTCCTGTGCTGGATGCTTCCTGCCCTTGAACATCAGACTCCAAGTTCTTCAGTTTTCGAACTCAGGCTGGCTCTTCTTGCTCCTCAGCCTGTAGACAGCCTACTATGGGACCTTGTGATAATGTGAGTTAATACTTAATAAACTCAAATATAGATACATAGATATATATATGTAGATATCCCATTAGTTATGTCCCTTTAGAAAACCCTGTCTAATACAGACCCTGTCTAGAAAGAAGGAGAAAGAAAGAAAGAAAGAAAGAAAGAAAGAAAGAAAGAAAGAAAGAAAGAAAGAAAGAGAGAGAGAGAGAGAGAGAGA